>NW_011495057.1:7268201-7298053 GCF_000754665.1 Bison bison bison | reverse complement strand
TTTTCAGTGGATCAATGAGTATATTAGACAGGAGATATATAAATGGATCTACTCTTTTATCATTTAAAGAAACAGAAGTTTTCAGCCTCTTTTTTCTGTCCTTGCTCCTTTTAAAACATCTTTAGTAATAATTTAGCCTGTGTTTTATGCCAACCATCACAAAAAGCTTCTACCGTGAGTAAATAGGAGAGTCTCAGAAAGCTTATAACATTTATCTCTTTTCCACACATCAGGAAGAAAAGAAAACTCATGCCAGTACCAAGATATAAGAGCTAATTATTTTCATCCCTCACCTGTACAATGGTTAGAGGACTTATAAAATATATCTGTAAAGATTTCCAGCCTCAGCAAAATCTGATTTATCCTTCCTGATGAGGGTTGGCAGAGCATACCCCACATGACTATTATCCATCACTGGTGATGGTAATTTTAAAAATTAGCTCATATTTTATTTAACTCCTTTCAGTACTGTTGACAACAGATAACTGTGTATCTTCTCTTCATTTCTCTGTACACTGGAGTCAAGACAGATGAATAGCTAGTGAACAGGTGTATTGAAGTCATGTAACTTTTTACCTCTCCAAACGGGATATGTTTTCCAATTTGTATATTGGTTATCTAAGCTTGAAAAGCTCATCCCTACCCCAAATAAAAAAGCAAATACAGATAAATCTACTCAGACCACAGGATTCCCCTTGAAGGGTGTAGTTCTGAGGTTTGGCCCAGGTGGGCGATCCTAGGAGAAATGGGATTATGGGAGCGAGGAGAGGACGGTGGTCTCCTCATTGTGACCGAATCCCCACCATGATAAGGTAGTAAATGTTTAAGGAGTGTTCTGTGATACAAAATTCAACTTCTATTATAATTTCTCTTAAGCCCTATACATTAGGGCTACTGCTCACTTAGAAGATATATTAGAAGTATTTTATATGGACCATTGCTCTCTTATGAACTAGATAAGAGCTTATAATGAGACCTGTCAAATCTGCCCTAGCCCCAACCCACCGTACTGAAACTGAGTTCCTCATCTTTCCCCTCTACCACCTATGTAACGTTTACTTCACGCCTGGCCACGCAACACACAAACCATGTTGCCTCCCAAACCACTGCCACAGAAACACTCGCAGTGCAGCTGTTTGTCCCAACCATGACCTACAGAAACGCAGGTTAACATGCTGTCTGTGTCTGGGACTAAACCGGAAAAATCAGCTTCCTGTTTTAAATTTCATATCAAAAGAAATAAACTTACTGCATTTTCATTTTGTAGATACACCAAATTATCCGATCCTGCAAACTGGCTAAAAATAGACTCTGTGAATGGGCAGATAACTACCATTGCTGTTTTGGACAGAGAATCACCGAATGTGAAAAACAATATATACAATGCTACTTTCCTTGCTTCTGACAATGGTGCGTAATTAAATATAGTCACTGTATTTGTCCTGGATGTTGTTAAAGGGAGTAGAGCCTCATCACAAATGCATCATCAGGAAATGAGGTTTTCTAGGAAACCCAGTTGTCTAGAAAAATTTCATTCCGTCCAAGGCGCCAATGACCTTCCCTCCTCTGAGGCCCAGCTTCTATTTTCCATTTCCTTTGGGCGTTCTGTATTTGCTGCCTTCTGCAATGAACGCCCCCAGGGTCCTTACACCCTCCATGGTCACCTAGCATTGTGATCACAAGGCTTTGTGATTGTTCTGCTCTGCTGTACCTTGATGGCACAGTAGCCCCACACACTGTGTTTTTCGAGGTGGTCATTTTTGATTTCTTCTAATCAGCATGTTTGCTACCATCAGTCTGTCTATCTTTAGCATTTTTCCTCTAAGTCTCTAACTCTAGTCTACCATGTCTAGGAAACTCTTAATTTCTTGCATAAGTTAAAATAATTGAATATTTGAGAATGTTGGTTTTGAAAAACATAAACATATAGTTTAGCATCTTTTTTTTTTTTCTTTCTTGGTTCTTCTGGATTCTAAATGGCCGAGGTTAATAGATAGCACTTTTTTCTTTATATCTAGAACGTAAAAATGACTTACTTTAAACTGGAATTGGACTTGTTTTAGGTCTCAACATGATATGGTTTAAGAGTGGAGCTTTGAAATTCCACCTGACCTCCCCTCCCCCGTGGATCCAGACTCCATTTATACTATTCTTCTAACTGCAGGATTAGCAGTATGGTTTTAAATCTGTCCATTTCCTTTTTCTGTTGAGTATGGATAATGGTAGCAGTGTGTAACTCGTGTACAGGGGAAGATAACAAGGCTTGTATACATAAAACTTTTAAAACGGAGCCTGGCACAAACTATACACTCAAGTAATTATTTCTATGCTGTGTAAATAGTTTTAAAACTAAATCATAGCCATCTTTTAAAATAGTTTTAATGTTGGACTGTGAATGTGAGCATCTAATAAAAATAGTAGGCTTTTTCTATTTGGTGGCCAAGATGTGCAGTTTGAAAAACATTGCCTGTCAACATTTTTGATAAGAACAGTTTCAAAGAACCATTCCTAATCCTGTATAAGATGATTCAGTGAGATCATTATCTGTTATAAATCTATGAGGTGACAAGACCAAAGCAATATTTCTTATCCTTTTTAATGTGAGACCTACTGTTCACAAATTTAGAGTTGAAACTTGGTGGGAAGCATGTCTGCCATTTCACATGAAAGCAGAGCATTTGCGTCTGTTTTACATTTTCTGTAAGTGGTAGCTTTCTCCACCCTGAAACTTACAGTAATATATCTTGCACCATTATGCTGAGATTTAAAGAGCTATAAAATTATATGTATATGTGTGAGTTGTGAGTTACAACCAGATTTTTCATTCACCAAGGTGGATTGTTTCCTAATTGAAAGGGTGTTTGATATGAGAGAAGTGAGCAGTTAAATCTGTGTAGCTGTGATGTTTTGCAAATGCACTCGACATTAAATCACAAGGCTGGATTTAGAGCCCCAGTTCTGCTCCTTAATGTCTGGACAAGCTATTATAATCTCTATGCCTTCATTTCATTATTGATCATTGTTTTTGCTGCTTGCTATTCTGTGAAGTCTTTATGAGAGTCAAATAATATGAAATGTGATAATAAATATGAAAGTAATTCAAACTATAAGGAAACATAGTGGCCCTCGTGGTTAGACCACAGTATTAGAATATTGTAAACAGCCATGCTACCCCTCCATCTTAACCTCCCTGCTCTCAGAACCATCCATATTCCTTAGAGAGGCCCACAGAGATTTCTCCTTGTCCTGTCCTGAAGAGTGTATGTGTGAATCTTCCTAGTTTCATGACCTTGGGCAGGTCACTTAACCCTCTGGGTCTCAGTACGCAGCCTTATTTAGAAAATTCCTGTATTTCTATTCTCTTAAGTGCATACAATATATATATTATATAGTTAAATATAATTGTATTATATATTGTATATTCAAATAATATAATTATGTTTACATATAATAACATTTCCATTACATTTTATATATTTGTTATATATTTATTCATAAATATTTGTAACATAGTAGAGTCCAACTCAAAAGATGAGATAAGTGTAAAGATAACATATTATGGTGGATGGATTTGGGGTCAGGCAGACCCATCTCCACTAGCAACCCCAATACTTCTAAGAGGATACAACCATAACCAGTTTATAGAGACACTTAGGTTCCTGTCTGTTTAAACCAGCTTCATAGGATGACAATGAAATGATGTATAGAGTGCAACCTAATACTCTCAAGCAAGTGATCCAGCTCCTCCCCAAGATAAGGTCTGTGGGTCTGTAGACTGTTTCAATATTTCAGAGTTATGTCTCGGCTTGAAAAGCACTCTGGGGTTCTTTCATGCACACGTCTTGTTCTCCATCAGTGAGTTGGGTCCATCAGATCATGAGCCCGGGTTTCTGCTTGCTTACATCCTCCAGGGCCGAGAGGAGCTCACTGCACATGGGGCACAGAGTAAGTTCAGCAAGGGCACAGGACCACATGTGGTGGGGATGGGGGCTTGTGCGTGCGCGTTGTTACCGCCCTCTGTGCCGGAACCTCCAGTGGGAGGAGTGCAGGGTCATCCTAGAAGAGACACCAGAAGTGGCTTTGTACCAAAACAGCAGAGATGCTGTGGCAACGAGATTTTTCCAAGGTTATACAGTGATAAGGGCTAGAAAGCTAGAAACTTTGAGAGTTTCACTGTAACTGAGAGTCAAGGGAGAGAGTTGTTGAGCATTGGTTTGTGATTTTTCTCCCTTTTTAGGAATCCCTCCTATGAGTGGAACAGGAACACTGCAGATCTATTTACTTGATATTAATGACAATGCCCCTCAAGTGTTACCTCAAGAGGCAGAGATTTGTGAAACTCCGGACCCCAATTCAATTAACATCACAGCACTTGATTATGACATTGATCCAAATGCTGGACCATTTGCTTTTGATCTTCCTTTGTCTCCAGTGACTATTAAGAGAAATTGGACCATCACTCGGCTTAATGGTAAGGACAGATTAATTATTTGAATATATGTGCATCTGAGAGGCTTTGAAGCCTGGTATGTAAAGTCCATTTATCATCTTTCTCCTTAAATATATTTTAAAAGCTACTTAAAGTTTAACTAAGATATGAAAAGCCCTTAAAGCCAAAAAAATAAAAATAAACTTTACAAAAAGGTTACAGTGAAACCTGCTTTATATGTACCCTTCGGTACATGATGCAGTCTAGAAAATGCTGTGTGTTTTTCAATCTTATGATGTATAAACTCTCCGACTGTGTTTTTCCCCTTTATCGTATAGGTGATTTTGCTCAGCTTAACTTAAAGATAAAATTTCTTGAGGCCGGGATCTACGAAGTTCCAATCATAATCACAGATTCGGGTAATCCTCCCAAATCGAATATCTCCATCCTTCGGGTGAAGGTTTGCCAGTGTGATTCCAACGGGGACTGCACAGATGTGGATCGAATTGTGGGAGCAGGGCTGGGCACCGGCGCCATCATCGCCATCCTGCTTTGCATCATCATCCTGCTCAGTGAGTACTTTTCGGTGTCTCAGCTTGAATTCCTTTTGCTTCCAGGATGTTAAGCAAAGTAACTTTTTTCTTTACAGTCGGAAAATACAAAGCAACTTTTTGCTTTTATTTGTTGAAATAGTCACATAACATATAGATGACATGATTTGACCGCAGTGCATTCACTGATTGTGGCTCTTGCCATCTTGTGGCATCCAGGATCCTGGCTGAAAGCTTTTGCCAGTGCTGCTGGGAGCCACGAAGCGTTCCTGTTTCCCAAAGAATGGAGTGGAGGCATGTGCTTTCATCTGAGTTTGAACTGGTGGAGCCAAGAGTTGCCTGTTGCTCTCTTCTCTAAGGAGTTTTTCTTTGCCATAAAAATCTTCGTTTTTCCTTTTAGTTTCTCCCCTACATTTTTCATTCTTCATTTCTTTCATTACTTCCTCCATAGTGGGCAGTGATCCAAGCTTCTCATTCTGTCGGGATATCCCCTATTTCATAGTCTATTTCTCTTTCATTTGCTACTTCTAGATAATTCTTGTCTCTAGAATAGTTTGTCTTCTCCAGTTCTTGTACTCAGGGATATAGTACTGTTTGTTCCCAAACTGGTCAGTGCCCACTTGCTCCTTCACTTCCTTTGACAGTGGCTCTCTGCAAGAGACAACAAATCCCGAGACCCTCCTTGTGCCCCCTCCCTGTGCCGTCCCACCAGTTGTGCTCAATAAAAAGTAATTTTTATTGTTGCCTTTCAGTGGAATCTAACAACTCTCTTCCATCTCTGAGCAGTTTCTCACAGCCAAGCCCACTTTAGAATGAGGAAAACCTTGAGCATCCTTGCATGCACTTACCTGTTTGCAGCAAACCCAGCCAGCCCACCTCTTCCACGCCCGTTGCCGTTTTCTGATGCTGATCACTTGCAGAGCTGCAGCAAACTTCATAGAAAAATATTAGGCAGTCCTAAGTTGAAGCACTTCTCTTAGGATTTGTGTCTGAATTTATGGCACATAGTTGATGATTTAGGAAAATAAGTATATTGCTTTCCTTTGCTTTCCTTTATAGAAAGCGCAGTCAGCAACCTGCTCCAGTCATGCAGGGATCAAGGTATTTGTTTCTGATAGGCTGTATAAAATAGCAAGAGATTGTATTTCATACAGCACATCAGATAATAGAAATGATTACACAGCTCAATAAATTGTCTGTCTTTAGAGCCAGTCTAGATTAAGGAATTGCTCCTTTTTAATGTACTTTGCAGTCTTTGGTTCAGTGGAATGCAAGAAATTAACCACTGGAAAGTACTTTAGGAACCACTTCTAAGTATGCAGGTTAAAAGAACAAATTGCCTGGCCCCTGTGCTGTATTGTTGAGTAGCAGCAGGACTTAGTTTATTGTGTAATCATGCTATGCACCAATCACTTTCTTCAAAATGTTGGCCATTTCTTTTATGTTTTCTCCATTTACAAGTGTTCTGGTAATTTAGAATCCCGTCCTTTTTTTTTCTAAGCAATTACTGTAGAAGCCTGAGCATTTTTTACTTCCTATGTGGAGACTACTTTGACTATAATTTGAAACCTACATGCTATACTAATAATCCACTTGCTAGATTTAGCCCTGGAACAATGGCAAATGAGATCATGTATCTGGCTTTAAAAGGAGGATATTTACTTTTATGGCCAATAATAAAAATGTGCTCAAATAAGAGTCATTAAATCTTTTTGCTTCAGGATGTAAACTGATAGCTCCAGATTTTAGAGGGAATGCATTCCTAGATGTGCACTTAGGGATATGTTTCAATTTCAACTAACAAGAGGCATACATGCCAACCTTATCAAGAAAAACTTAGAGCTGATGGATTGTGGTATGAAGAAGGACTCTAGCCATTCTGAAGGAAAATGAATCGGTGCTGATTTTAACATCAACCAGCTGGAAAATTTATGATTCTAATCCTGGTGCAGAAATGTAGAGCAGGAAGTGTTAGTGTTAGTCACTCACTCATGTCTGAGTCTTTTCAACCCCATGGACTGTAGCCCACCAGGCTCCTCTGTCCGTGGGATTCTGCAGGCACAAATACTGGAGCGGGTTGCCATTTACTTCTCCAGGGGATCTTCCCGACCCAGGGATTGAACCCAGGTCTCCCACATTGCAGGCAGACTCTTTTACCATCCAAGCCACCAGGGATGTTATTTCAGTTCTCAGACTAATCCCCTGGCCTTCTTACCTGAGGCATGCTATTGAACAGGAAAGAGAAAAGCACAATGGCACGATAGAAAGACCCAGGCCCTTGGGAGTCAAAAATCCTCAAGGTCAAGTCTCTGATCCAGGTCTAGTTTGCTGCAAAGGCATCTTGGCAAGCACTCCCCCTCCTTCATAAGTGTGCTTCTCTCTGATTTGGGGAGGAGAATGATGACTGATCAACCAGAATGGAACGGCAATTAAGTAATAAGTGGCAATTTCACCTACTGTATTTTGTTGTTTTTAGAATTTCCAATCCATTATATGGCAAAGCAAAAGATAGACAGAGTTATTGTCCCCATTTGCAGATAGTAAAACTGAGGACAGACATCCATTCAGTGAAGTCATAGGGTACTAGTGTCTAGAACAACCTAAACCTGGTTCTCAGGGTGTCTGTCCTATCTTGTTTCTTGTCATGTGAGGCTAGGATTAGGTAACAGAGTAGAAGATGCATTGCAAGTTTTCCAGCCCATATGAATATAAATTATAAGTCTTGAAGACTGTGATGAGATAAAGTCAAGTTTTTAAAATTACGTATCATGTGTCTTTACTCTCTTTCTGCCTAGTTCTCGTTCTGATGTTCGTGGTATGGATGAAACGCCGGGATAAAGAACGCCAGGCCAAACAACTTTTAATTGATCCAGAAGATGATGTAAGAGATAATATTTTAAAATATGATGAAGAAGGTGGAGGAGAAGAAGACCAGGTAAGCAGTGTTTTTAAATCTCTAAGTGAAATCTTACCATCTCACGTTTTAAATGGTGGGGAAAATACTAATACATAGAGTAAAAGAATAGTATCAAATGTCTTTTCCTTGATCACACTATCAAAGGCTTGGTGAATTCTTGCCAACCTGCGCTGCCCATTGAATTTTTTTCTAAAGTGCTAAATGTCATTGTATTTATTATGAGAGGATCGTTAACATTGTTTTGAGGAGCCTAGGATTTACACCTAATGCCAGTTATAGCTGTACTGATAAAGATGTTTTCTATTGCAGTTTTTCTTCACTGAATATCCAAAATAAAAGTACAAGTAGTTTCTGCATTGAGATTTGGATATTTCTGTGGCAGAAAAAGCACAGACTGTTTACTTCATAAACATTTACCAAGCACACTCAATAGTCTAGGCACTATTTTAATCACTGGGGATACAGTGGTGGGCAGAGCCAACAGTGATTACACTGAAGAGTCTTACATTTTTTGGCCACTCTGCACGTGGCTTGTGAGATCTTAGTTCCCCAGCCAAAGTTGAACCCAGGCCACAGCAGTGAACGCTCAGAGTCCCAACCACTGGACCACCAGGGGAATTCCCACAAGTCTTATATTATTGAGAAATATTCGCAGTTAGAGACAATATCTAGTTCACATCTGTGTCCGTGATGTCTGTCATGGGGTCTGGCTTATTGTAGTTGCTTAATAAATGTTGGGGCTTCCTTGGTGGCTCATCAGTAAAGAATTTGCCTGCAGGAGATCCAGGTTCAATCCCTGGGTCAGAAAAATCCCTAAAGGAGGGCATGGCAACCCGCTCTAGTATTCTTTCCTGGAAAATCCCATGGACAGAGGAGCCTGGTGGGTTACAGTCCATGGGGTCGCAAAGACTTGGACATGACGGAAGTGACTGAGCACAGTAAACGTTGAGCTCATGACTGGCTGTAAAAGACCGTGAGTTTCTGTGTGTATATAAGGAACTGCATCCCTGTTCAAGGATGGGAGTGACCAGTAGGTGGAAAGTGAAAAATTTTATCTCCTGGGAAGCAACATTTCAGATACCAAAGATCTGTACTATTAATGCACACCAGGCATTCTGCTAAGTGCATTAAATGCTGTTATCTCTTAAATCTTTGAAACCTGTCATACGGTACTGTGACCATCTCCACTTTTGTGTTAGAAAACAGAACCTAGGGATGGTGTTCAGTCTCTCACTTGTGTCTGAATCTTTGCAACCCTATGAACTATAGGCTCCATAGGAGCCCATCAGGCTCCTCTGTCCAGGGGATTCTACAGGCAAGAATACTGGAGTGAATTGCCATGCCCTCCTCCAGGGGATCTTCCTGACCTACAAATTGAACCCAAGTCTCTTAAGTCTTCTGCATTGACAGGCGAGTTCTTTACAACTAGCCCTACCTGGGAAGTCCGAGTGGGATTATCTAAACTCATAAAACTAGGAAGTGATAGAGGTAGGATTTGAATCCAGGTCTATTTGATGTTACTGTCTAAACTGCTCTGGTCTAGTTCCTTTTGAAATTATCTGAGAGATACGAGTATAAACCATGAGCGATCACTGTGACTGGTATTTCTTAGGTACATTTGATACCTCTCATGTCCATTTCGGAGAAGGCAATGGCACCCCACTCCAGTACTCTTGCCTGGAAAATCCCATGGACGGAGAAGCCTGGTAGGCTGCAGTCCATGGGGTTGCTAGGAGTCGGACACGACTGAGCGACTACACTTTCACTTTCACTTTTCACTTTCATGCATTGGAGAAGGAAATGGCAACCCACTCCAGTGTTCTTGCCTGGAGGATCCCAGGGACGGGGAAGTCTGGTGGACTACCATCTATGGGGTTGCACAGAGTCAGACATGACTGAAGTGACTTAGCAGCAGCAGCAGCAGCATGTCCATTTGCTAATACAAGTGTTGGGGTAGCAGTTAGGTGAAGAACCCAGAGCCCTTGGATCTTGAATCATTATCAGTAAATTCAAGGTACCCTGTCTAGATATTAGTGGTAGGACTGTTAACTTGAAAAAGAGCAAATTTCATGAGCATGAGTTCTCTTTCTCTTCTTTACTCCCTTGAGGAAATAATATATCGCTCTCTGTTTTACAAAGCACATTCACTCCCATTGTTGTGTTTCATCTGGGTGGTGGGCCCATCAGAGTTTTCCATTTTCCATTTGAACAGGTTTTGCAATTTACTCTCCAAGTCTGTAACTGGCAGAGTCAGAAGTCAAGCCCGCAATCTTCTGATATCCGATTCCGTGCTTGGTTTACAATACCTCGACTCTCTCATTTAGGAAAGCTGCATATTTCAAATCTGTTGAAAACTTGACTCGTGTGTAAAGCTGTTTTGAATACTGACTAATTAAAGTGGCTCTATAAATATGCCCCAGGGTTTCTTGCTTATGAATGTCTTTGGATATTAAAATTCATGTTTGGCTTAATCCCTCATTAATCTGTCCTTTCACTTTCCTGAGCTATGTTCAAGAACAGCAAACGTTATCTGATCACATTATCTCGTAAATCTTATTCTTGCAGCATTTTATTTTTCATGTCACTGTACATAATTTTGTAGGCATAAACCTAAACCCAACTCCATGGAGTTTCGGTAGAAATAGCAATAAGTAGAAGGACACTAGTCATGACTGGATGCTGCATAGAATCAAGAAGCAAGATGTTTCTCAGCATCTAAACGTCTGGATCAGGGCACTTGATGTCCCTGAGTTGGCTTTTTCTCCCCGCTTCCTCCCCACCAATTACTTTAAGAAATTGTTTAATAAAGTTTTTTTGTCGTAGTTATTCTAGAAAAGACTTACTTCCATTACTGGGACTTCGTTGGCATTCCAGTGGTTAAGACTCCAAGATTCCGGTGCAGACGACGTGGGTTTGATCCCTGCTCAGGAACTGAGATCCCATGTACCCTGGGACATGGTCTTTCCTCACTTTATCCACTTAGATTGACGCTTGATATCAAATAGTAAAACTTACCTATTGCCAGATTTATTAGAACTCATCATAAATCTTGAACCTCTTCTTTACGTGACCCTGAAAGTTTTCTTTGCTCCCAGATCAAGTCTTAGACACGAATGTGTTTCTCCTATATACTTTCTTAATAGACCAAAGACTTTTCTGGAACTCTGTCTGTACTGACCTCAGTGGCTCATGTTCTTTTTTTGTAATTGTTTATTTATTTTATCTTTGGCTGTGCTGGGTGTTTGTTGCTGTCGCCCAGGCTTTGTCTAGTTGCAGCGAGCAGAGGCTACTCTCTAGTTGAGGTGTAAGGACGTCTCTTACGGAGCACAGATTCTAGGGTGCATGGGCTTCAGTAGTTACAGCTCAAAGGCTAGTTGCTTCAAGGATCTTAGTTCCCAGAACAGGGATCGAACCCGTGTCCCCTGCCTTGGCAGGCAGATTCTTAACCATTGGACCACCAGGGAGGTTCCTTGTTTAATGTTTTTAAAAATCATTTCTTTATTGAAATAGTCCTGGACATCTTGTCGCATTTTTTATTGTTGCTGCCTCTTGGTTCCTTGATGGCATTTTAGTCCAGATTGAGATCTTCCGCCCAATTCTGATCCTGTTACTTTTCCCATTTGCAGTTCTCATTATAGAAGATTGTGACACAATTGGTAATGGATTCTTAATTCAGTCTAATTTTTCCCTCATAATAGTGGAATAAAATATGCAGCATTGGAAGGCTACACCAAAGGTTCTGTCTCCTCTGCCTCTAAAGTGATTCATGAAATCCATTCACTTTCACCATCCTCAAGGCCACTGCCTTCACTTAGGTCATAGTCATCACTCGCCTTCTCATAAGTGTCCTGTCTCTAGACGCACACTCCATCTGCTTTGTTGTTGTTGCTCAGTCAGTCATTCAGTCATGACCGGCGCTTTATGACCCCTTGGACTGCAGCATGCCAGACTTCCCTGTCCTTCACTATTTCCCGGAGTTTGCTCAAACTCATGTTCATTGAGTCGTGATGCCATCCAACCGTCTCATCCTCTGTCTCCCTCTCCGGCTCCTGCCCTCAACCTTTCCCAGCGTCAGGGTCTTTACCGGTGAGTCAGCTCTTCGCATCAGGTAGCCATAGTATTGGAGCTTCAGTCCTTCCAATGCATATTCAGGGTTGATTTCCTGGGCTTCCCTGGTGGCTCAGCTGGTAAAGAATCCACCTGCAGTATGGGAGACCTGGGTTTGATCCCTGGGTGGGAAGATCCCCTGGAGAAGGGAAAGGCTACCCACTCCAGTATTCTGGCCTGGAGAATTCCAAAGACTATGTATAGTCCATGGGGTTGCAAAGAGTCGGACACGAATGAGCGATTTTCACTTTCACTTTCCTGCTCTTTGGAAATTATCAGATCCCTCTTTAGTATGACAGATCTGTGGCCCTGCACCCATCTTTTGGTGGACTCGCTCATGCCTGTGGGATAAAGGCCTGTGGGAAGGATTGGTGGGGGGTAAAGCTTCCCCAAGGATGTGACTACATCATGCCTGTGCACTCATGACCACTAAAGCTTCCTTCAAAGTCAAGGTGATTTTTCTTTCCATCATTTAATGATACTTCTTCTCACTCCTCCTCCAGGGATAAAAGCAACTATGGGTCTTCTTTCTTCTAGAAAGGGCTTATTAGTTTCCTTATTTTCATTTGGTTAGATCTCATTATGCTCTCAGCGATCTTAAAGTCTCAGAAATCTGTGATTTAATAACATATTGGGCTCATTCTTAGCATTAGAGTATGAATGATAATCTCATGATTTTTTTTTTCATCCCAACCAGAAGCAGAAGGCTTCCTCCAGGTTTAAGAGTAGAACCATCACTCATGTCAACAAAACATGTTTCTAGGACTTCCCTGGCAGTCCAGTGGTTAAGACTTCGCCTTCCAAGGCAGGGGGTGTGTGTTCAGTCCTTGGTACAGGAAGATAAAACCCCACATTCCTCATGGCCAAACAACCAAAACATAAAAGAGAAACAATATAGTAACACATTCAGTAAAGACTTGAAAAATGGTGCACATCAAAAAAATCTTTAAAAGGGAGCATATTTCCCTCAGCCCAGAAACTTATTGTGTACCCGACTTCCAGGCAATATGCTCTCAGTCAAAAGTAACCAGTAGTTTTTATTTCTGTCGCATAGATCAGCATTACCTGGTTTTGGATTTTATTGTAAAAATGAATGTCGTATACAGTAGGTACTCTCTCGTCTGGATTCTTTTACTCAGTTTTATCTGTATGACTCATCCATGCTACATTTGGAAGTAATTCATTTTTTTGTCGTTGCCAAATACTATTCTGTTGTGATAATTAACCATGTTTATCATTTCTACTAAGATTGGACATTTGAGTGGATTTAGGTTTGAGTTATGAATAAAACTGCCGTGAATGTTCTTAGGCATGTGTTTTGGTGCATTTCTGTTGGTATGTGCTCAGGGGTTGGATTTCTAGGTCCTGGAATGTGCATATATGTGCAGGCTTAGTACAGTCTTGCCAGTTTTCCAAAGGGATTTTACAGTGCACGCCTCCCCCGGCCACAGTGTTGCATGAGCATTCCAGTTGCCCAGCATCCTCACTAGCACTTGGGTTTTTCTCAGTCTTTCAAAATTTTAGCCACTCTGATGGTGTGTGCCTCACTGTGATGTAACTGGGATGTTCCTACCAACTTACTTGCCATTTTTATATCTTCTTTGTGAAGTTTCTGTTCAGCTTATTTATTGACTTTTCTATTGGCTTGTCTTCTTATTGATTTGTAGGAGGTCCTTATATATTATGGATATCAGTTCTTTGTCAGATAAATGTATTATAAATATCTTCTGATCTGTAGCTTTTTTATTCTCTTACTGGTACCTTATGATGAAAAGAAGTTTTTAATTTTAATAAAGTCTAATCTGTCCATTTTTCCCATTATAGTTAGTGCATTTATACCTATTTAAGAAAACTTTATCTCCCTGAGTTAATGAATCCCTCCCTCAAAAAAAAAAAATAAAATCTTGTTGAATTATTGTTTAACCTATCATATTAAATCTGCGACCCTTTTATGGTGGACTATTCATGTGGTATAAGTTATGGATCAGGGTGTCTTATCTTCTTAGAGGGCTATCCAAGCACTGTTTATTAAACAGATAACCCATCTCTACTGCATGGGAGGGGTTCATTTGTCATAAAGCAGGCAGTTTTATACATGTGGGTCTGTGTGGAAGATTCCATATCTATTTGTGTATTCTTAGTCTATTTGTCCTCTTTGTCTACTCTTGGGCCAGTACCATGCTATTTTCATTACTATAGCTTTCTAATATATCTTTCTATCTGTTAGGATGATTTCTCCAACTGAATTCATCAAGATTTGTCTTTTAAAGTTTTGGGTGGATTTTATCATTTACTTCTTTTTTCCTTAAGGAAAAAACACCCTTTATTTAGTACTCTCTCTCAGTGAATTTATGCCAGATGCTTCTCCAAGTTCTAAATAAGACACCATTGCTTTTAAATCTGAAAATTGTTGTCGGTTCCTGAGAAATTCAGTTTTGTGAAATATATTGTATGCGATTGTCCGTAATTCACAAGTGGCTTCCTGTTAGAAATTCTATTTCTCTGAAGCATGCATTAAGCCTTCTTGGCAACAGACTTTGGCTCAAACTTTTATGTTAGTTGTTTTTTTTTTTTTTTTTAAAGACATTATTTCTTTACAAGAGTGAGCCTTGAAAATGGAAATGGTGCCATGTTACATTCTAGACAAGTTTTGGTTGATTTTTACTACACATAACTGGTATTTTATGGAGCGTGGGTGTTATCTTGTGATGTGACTGGAGACTGTGCTGTAGGAAGCAGACAGCTTGTCATGATCAGGCTAAGGTCTCCTGGACATCTCAGCCAGACAGTCTTACAAAATCATCAGCATCCAAAGATGGGAAGATCTCAGAGGTCAGTGGAGGTGGTCGATGGAGGCTTGAGGCTACAGAGGAAGGCAGGTCTGCAGCAGCTGTCGCCAGGAGGGTGGGATGCCTAGCTTAAAGCTGGCTTAGCCAAGATCCTTATTCTTGCTGCCAAGAGGAAGTATCCCAAAGGAGCTAACTGCTTAGAAAGAACACAAAGCAAAACAGTCCTTTACAAGGGAGCCTTTATCTTCCCTGCTGTTGATTACCATCTCTGTTTAATTTCTGTGCCCAAACACAGGTTGCTAGTTTCTCTAACAAAAATACTGAAAATATAGAGCCCAAGAAAAGAGAAATGAAACAGACAAATAAACAAAGCCCTCTATATTTTTCTTCCTTGTCTTATATTCGGTGTACTTTTAGTGTGTGGATATTCCCCTCTGGTTTCCATAGTCAGGAGACTAGGTCGGGCCCGTCTTTGAGACTGGCATTGGAAGGGCTCTGAACACAACCATTATTTCCTCACAGTGCTATTGGCAGTTGGACAGACTCAGTATAATGCCCAGTCTCTTTTCAGAGGGTGAGGTCCCTGCTTTATCTGCTTCACTGCTGGAACCAGCAGGACTTTGGGTGGTTATCAAGTCATGCTTAATTATCCTCATTAGTAAATGTCCTTCAGTGCCCTTTTGGCCTGTGAGACTGGTTGCAGACACTGTATCCTCTTTAATGATCTTCATATCTAGTTCCTTCCCTATTAGCATCACTAATAAAATCAGTGTGAATGTACAGTATAACCAACTGGTAACTCACAGTGCTTCTGGAACCATCCCCTTTTAGCCCCAGGATGGGAAACAGTAAGTGGTAATTTCCTGCTCTTTAAAGCTTGGACTTAAAGCTTGTTGTTCTTATATTAAAGAACATAGTTGTTCTTATATTAAAGAACATAGTTGTTCTTATATTAAACATATACTGAATGGTATTATAATACTCACAGTTGTGTTTAGTCGCTCAGTCGTGTCTGACTCTTGCGACCCCGTGGACTGTTAGCCCACTAAGCTCCTCTGTCCGTGGGTTTTCCCAGGCAAGAATACTGGAGTTGGTTGCCATGCCCTCCTCCAGGGGATCTTTCCAACCCAGGGATCAAACCTATGTCTCTCACATTGCAGGCGGATTCTTTACCCACTGAGCCACCTGGGAAGTCCATGAATAACTTAAGTACTTTTTAAAAAGAATAAATGGGTTTGATGACCTACTGGAAAGCACTGCCCACCCTGATTGGATTCCTGAGGTTTGAGAATCTCTTCTGAGGTTCTCTGAGAGTAGTGTTTCTCACAGTAACTACGCAGCAGGTTCTAGATCCATAGGTTCCATCTGACTCATCCAGATGTGTCAGGAAGAAGGGGGTCTCTGGACACAGAGGAGATGCAGGAGGTCCAGCAGCTAAGGAAAATGGGACAGGGTGTGTCAGGCTCAGCCAAATCCAGGGAGAGCGGCTCTTGCCTACCTGGCGTCCATACACCATGGGGATACTAAAGTCTCCTTGATTGAGATCCAGACGTGCACGTGTGAGGAATCACATTTCAGGATAAGAGGGCACCGTGACAGGAGCTCTTTTTAGTGGCCCAGGATTCCGAAACCCAAGAGACTCAGTTGTGACTGCTGGGACTGCTGTGACATCGCCTTCCAATGTAGGGGTGGGTGCAGGTTCAATCCCTGGTCGGGGAGCTAAGATCCGCATGTCTTACGGCCAAAAAACCAAAACTTAAAACAGAAACAATTTTGCAACGAGTTCAATTAAGGCTTTTAAGATGGTCCATATCAAAAAAAAAAAGGGGGGGGGTCTTTAAAAAAAGAAGATATGATTGCCATGTGAGTGTCAATTGAACTTTTTTCCCAGTGAAATTAGTATCTTTCGTGATCTCAGAATTAGGCTCAGTACATCACTAGATCAGATCCCCAGTATCTGCATAACACTGAAAGCACTTTCAACAGAGCTGAAGCTCCTGAGATGGAGAAAGAACCCACAGTTCCTGTGACTCCGGGTTTGGGAAGAGGGACTCTTTGGGGTGATGACTTAGTTTCTCTTCTCATTGATCCTCCACCTTGCCTTTTAAACTGCAGTAGAGTTGAACTTCTGTACATCTAACCTGTGTCATGTTATTTCCCACTTTCGTGGCTCAGTTCAAGGTCTTTCCCAGCCTGGCCAAGCCACCAAGATTCCATCTCAGGACATCTTCTCTTGGGGGTCCCAGGTTAAATCAAGTGGGTCTGCTCTGCACTCTAGCAACATGCTCTGTCTGCCTCTATTTTGAGATCTTATGTGCAGCCCTGGTCCTGACCTTAAACCCCATGAGAGCAGGAAATTGTCACATTCATTTTTTATTCCACTCTCTAGGACAGTTGGCACCTGGCAGGCACTGATGCATAGAATGTTGGTGCATTGGGCCCTCTTCTGGAATCTCTTAGTTTGCAAGTCTTTCTACAGGGTTCATTGAACCATTGCAGCCTGATAACTTTGCTCTCATTTTTTTGAAATGTCTGATGGCTTCAGGAAATGATGATCATGTTCATAAACACTTGTGATTCATTACATACTTGTTTATTACATGTTCTGTGTCAGGCACTGGGCTCTGCTCTCAGTTGATGTGTCTTTTATAATCTTCCCAACAAACCTGTGCATTAGTCCAGTTTTCACACCCAGGTCCATGTGACTAGAGGGGCCCAGCTCTTGTGTGGGCTGGTATAGAGGTCAGATGAATGATGTTTTATTTACTCTTACTGGTCTATTCCTGGAAGATACTACTAGATAAAACCAATGAGGCTGAACACTTAGCTTCAGCTTGTTAGATGACTACTGCTAATCTTGCCTTAGAACAGGCAAAGAGTAAGACCGAATTAATTTAAGCATGGCTTACAAAATGGAGCACATTTTGACATTGACAAACATAGAATCTGGAGAAACAATATGAGCAGCCAAGTTGTTAAGAGATCTGAGGTACAGTCTGGGCAACAGGTACTAAAATCTAAAATCCAGGCTGGATGCCTAGACAGAAGAATGAGGCAGAGGTACAAGAGAGCACCTGGAGACCAAACCAGCCAGTTCCCCGAGACCAGAGATCTCTGCTCAAGCCAAGATGGTCTCTAAAGATTACCCGCCAGTCTCAGGAAGTACCCTCAGTGTGGGCAACCAAGCCCAACCCTCTGACTCAAGCAGAGAATAGAACTGCTATATTTGATCCTTCTAAATAACTGCTTTACAAAATCTTTCTGCTTTATAAGCAAAGTAACTAACAGATGGCTGACTCTGGACATACCTATGGAGACCACTTTCAGCATTTTCATTGTTGGCTGAAGCACACTCTGTTAAATGTGTTCCCAAGTTATTCATCCATTCATACCCACCTGCAAACACCAGAATATATTAGTTATTGAAAAAGTGACACTGATTTCACCAGAGGAAAGTTTCACCAGGAATTTGGGTTAGCACACTGCCATCCCTTTTCCATGCTGTTTTCAAAAACCTTCCTGGCCAGATGCCTCACAGTGGTAAGCTACAGACAACGTATGTTCTGAACTGGCCGATATCCATTCCCTACTGGGCACTCAGTATTTTTAATATGGACTTGATTTGCATGTGAATTTTTATTTGCTACCCTGATCACTTCACATAAATGAACATCATATTTTATGTAATTCGGCTTAATATTCATTCTTCCTGACTAGTTACGTTTATCACATTTGGTTTAAGAGGTATGGAAAGCTACCCAATGATGAAGTAGCAAAGATTTGTATGCCAAGTACGTGTTACTGGTGTACAAAAGCAAACAAACAAACAAAAAACAGAAACCAAAACCTAAGATACTAAGTAGTGAATATGCCAGAGTTCTACCAACTGGCCCAATCTACGAGTATCTGTTTTGTAAGTAAAGTTATATTGGAACACGGCTTTGCACCATGTCCATAGTTTACATACTGTCTATGGCTACTAATACACAGCAGCAGCAGAGTTGAAGGATTGGGTTAGCAGAAAAGTTCACTCTGGGTTTTCCCATAAAATAGTACTGAAAAATCTGAACAAACTTTTTGGCCAACCCAATATTTTGACAGACACTCTATGGCCCCCAAAGCCTCAGATACTTACTGTTAAGTCCTTACAGAAAAAGCTGATCTCTGCTATAGACTTTTTCCATTAATAAAGTTTTCATTCACTTTTTTTGCCCAAAGCTTGACTACTGTGTAAGTTAGCACAGGAAATGTATATAATCCACCTAAGTCACTCAGTTAGATCCGAGAGAGCCAGGATTTGAATCTAGATTCTCTGGTTTTAGAATCCATTTTTTCATCCATACATTTCTGTCCAAATTTTCCCTCAGAAAGTTGTTGAGATTTGATTATGGAAACATAATTTGATTATGGAACCACATTGTTCATACTGCTTTTCAGTATGTATGGATGAAATGTATGGATGAAACCTACCTAATGTTTTAGTATTCACGTTCAATTTATTTTCAGGGAGGCCATATATTTTTGGGAAAAAAATACTGATATGTTGGCCAGATTCACTGTTGAATGAGTTATAAGTGTGTGAAAGGGGTAAGAATAAGAGAGAAACTTTCTGTACAAATAAATTAGATTTAACCTCAAAAAAAAAAAAGAATCCATTTTTTAAAAGTCACAACATGAAGCTCCCTTTTCTGTATTGATTTTATGTTTACATTTATCTTAAAGGAAATTCCAAACCGATGTGACATAAACAAGTGAAGGACTTGGTTGCTCTGTCACCATATTCCCAACCAAATATTGCCATTACTTCATTACCTATTTTTAGATTTCCTCCAAGCTAGAATAATAGGTCCTGCTAAGGTAGAATGACTTTGACCTTATCAGAGTGATGGCATTTTTGTTTTTTGTAAAGTTGGGACTTGGGGTAAAAATATTACTGAAGATGCATTTGGAGGTTACACTTTTTGTCTCCCAAGATACATGGTGCTTGAAAGGGTTAAGAAAATATGTCCATGTATTTAGGGCTGTCACTGAATGACATGGAAACAATGGGAAATTATAGAATAAAAATTAATCTCAAATTTCTGAAGAAGCATCATCTTTCTGAAGCCCCTTTTGACAGTGAAAATGAAAGTTGTTCAGTCGTGTCTGACTCTTTGCAACCCCATGGAATTCTCCAGGCCAGAATACTGGAGTGGGTAGCCTTCCCTTCTCCAGGGGATCTTCCCAACCCAAGGATCAAACCCAGGTCTCCCACATTGCAGGCAGATTCTTCACCAGCTGAGCTACAAGGGAAGCCCAAGAATAGTGGAGTGGGTAGCCTTTCCCTTCTCCAGGGGATCTTCCCAACCCAGGAATCAGACTGGGGTCTCCTGCATTGCAGAAGGATTCTTTACCAACTGAGCTCTGAAGGAAGCCCTCAACTCTGCTGGAAATGCTCTGGGTAGCCATATCCTCGTTTTTTTCAGCAGCACCTCTTTCACAGCTTCACTTTCCATATTTTTGTAACAGTTTTACCCATAGAGTTTATATATATATATAATTTTGGCTGTGTCCCTCAACGGGTGGGATCTTTATTCCCCAAAACGCACCCCCTGCGTTGGAAATGCAGTCTTAACCACTGGACCACCAGGCAGAGTAGTATGAACAGTAAACCAAGGAAGCAGAAGCAATGAATGTGTTTAATGGAGGCTCACCTCCCTCCATTGTGGGGAGTGGAAAATTGGTTCTCCAGTGAGACAAACGTGGATGAAAACTGAGAATGGAGAACCTTCATCTGTATATTAAGTCTCCAAGTTATTTTATTTCTGTTAGGTTTATCAGGTAAACCAGAAAAGATATTAGCAATTTTTTTGGTTTTGGGGGCTTTCATAATCCATAGAATCAACTTAGTTTTCCACAGCAGTTCACCTGTGTAGATAGTTACCATCATAACCATATCTCACTGGGGAAGAAAATCAGGTTGTAGTGTAATTTACATAAAGTTGCAAGGGCATCTGACTTACCTCTCAGCAGCTGTATGGTAATGTGTTGACGCCTTATTGCTATTTTATTCAGTTATTTTTAATGCCAGGAGCTATATAGGGTAAGGTGGTAATGTTCTCCTTTGCTGTCTCCCATTCCTTTTTGAGAGTTTCTTGCCTGTGCCATGGTCAGCTCTTTCCCGGGTAACTTTTTTTTTTCCCTTGAGAATTTTGTTCATTTACTTTCATGTTAGTATTTTTATTTCTCTGTCTTGAAACATTCAAAATGTTTACCTTACGAGTTATCCATTTCAAATATAGCAAACCAACAAGGACCTACTGTATAGCGCAGCAAACTCTGCTCAACATTATGTGGCAGCCTGGATGGGAGCGGAGAATGGATACATATCTGTGTATTGAGTCCCTTTGCTGTCCACTTGAGATACTCGCAACGTTGTTAATCACCTATATACTCCAGTACAAAATGAAAAGTTTAATTAAAAAAAATGTTTATATATTTAGGAATTTGAAAATTTCCTTGCTCTTACTACTGTAAAAGGAATATTTCCACTTGAACTGCCCCTTGCCTGGGATATAGCAAAACTGGCTCTTGTGTTCCACCCCCGGTTCTCACCCACGGAGGCTGAGAACGGACCGGAAACTTTGAGCCCTCTCCCCGTGCCTCACGTGCCAGACTGTTGGAGACAAGTGAAGACTCAGTTCTGACTAAAAGTCAGTGAGGCTTCAGCCAGCTGTGCACAGACCAGAGTCCTAGGTCCCCATGCCTTCTTAGCATGATTACCTTGAACTTCCCTTCTGGCTCTTAAAGCGCCTCGTGTCCCCCTGCTCAGCAGACTCTTCTATTCATTTCCTCACTGGCCCAGACGACAAGATACAGCTTTTTATTTTTTTGTAGTCTAGTTGATTTACAATGTTGTGTTTAATTTCTCCTATATAGTAAAGTGACTCACGTATATGTTCTTTTTCATATTCTTTTCCATGGTGGTTTATTGTGGGATATTGAATATGGTTGCCTGTCTACACAGTAGGACCTTGTGGTTTATCTGTCCTGTAGAGAGTGGTTTGCATCTGCTAATCCTGAACTCCTCGCCCCTTCCTCCCCCACCCTGCCCCCTTAGCCACCACAAGTCTCTTCTCTGTATCTGAAGATACAGCTTTTGTATTTGTTACTTTGATTGTTCTGCTGGTCTCTGTTTGCCTCTTCCACACTGTCTGAGTCTGTGACCTTGGGCAAATCATTAACCTCTCCAAGTTACGGGAATCAATGGGATAGAACGGCAGGGTTTTGCTTGGAGTGTCTGAGGAATCCTATGAGGAGGCACCTAAGGTAACTCCTGACCGATGATGGGCACCAACGAAAGCTGATTTCCTTCTTTCACACTCTCAGAGCTGAAAATGGCATCAGGTACCCAGTAGGCTCCCTTAAGATACTTGTGAAACGGTAAAGGAGTATTTCCATCACTCTTTAAAACACGTAATTGCACAAGTCTGTAGTTTTTGCCAGTCATGGGACTTTCTGAAATTTCTGCCTGGGACTCCAGAATTTCTTATCCTAAAACACCATTTTACCCTATTTAAACATAACCAAATGCCTTAAGGTTGATTCCTGGTATTCTTTTCTGAACCAATTATAAATCATTTCAAGTCAGGGGAATTTAATAAGAAAAGGCAGAACCAGAGTTTAAGCTGCTAACTTCTTACTGACTCTCCCAGAATTGTATCACCTTTAAGATATTTTAAATCTTAGACCCAAACAAAATCTTTCAGTTACTTGCAATGTTAATATTTAAAAACCCTAATTCCATGCCTACTTTTCATGGGTGTAGGTGCTTAGTTGCCCAGTTGTGTCCATCTCTTTGTGACCCCATGGACTGTTGCCCACCAGGCTCCTCTGTCCATGGGGATTCTCCAGGCCAGAATACTGGAATGGGTTGCCATGCCCTCCTCCAATGTATCTTTCCAGCCCAGGAATCAAACCCAGGTCTCTCAATATTGCAAGTGGATTCTTTACCATCTGAGCCACCAGGGAAGCCCATGAATACTGGAGTGGGTAGCCTGTTCCTTCTCCAGGGAATCTTCCCAACCCAGGAATCAAACCAGGGTCTCCTGCATTTGCAGGCAGATTCTTTACCAGCTGAGCTACCAGGGAAGCCCCTACTTTTCATGATCATTGACAAATAACACATTCCAAACATTATTTAAGATTTTCTGTGGCCTTCTTTTGAAAGTTGGATTTATCAGGGAAAGTTGATGTTAAAAAGGTTGACAATCATCAGAGAATTTTCAGACCCACTTTTTCTCTAGAGAATCGTAGGAACCAAAGATGTTTTCTGGGGCTGTGTCTTTATAATCTTCAGAAGTAAGTCCATGAACCCAATGACCTTGAGAATGTTTCCAGTCTCCACAATTCTCTTTATAATTTTCATCCTTCATGTTGTAATTTGTGTGTGTAAGTAAAGCATCATGAGATTATGCAGATGTATAATTTAAGAGGCTCACATAGACCGACCCCTTGTCAAAAGGCTTAAAATTGTCAGGTCAGGACTGTGCCATATAGCACAGATGGATATGGACAGAAAATCACATCCCTGTGTCCTGAGGACACTTCTGCCCACTTCATACCACCGTCAGATTTTTATATCCTGTATTTGAAATCGACAAGCAAACCATCACAAAGAAAAGTTAAGCTGCATGTTCTAAACCAGATTCTAGTTTCCTGTAAATCAGTGGTTTTGTGCCTCTTTTTTTGATGTCAGTGTATCTGAGGAACAATGCATGTTTGCATCATGGGGGATGGTACTCACCATGGCAATAAGTCCCAGCAGTGGGCCCCCAGGTCTTTCTCTTCTTTCCCCTGATAAATTACTGCCATGGCATGTCATGCGATCCAAAGCACCTTTCTTGAATCGGTTGCTCTTGTGCACACTCAGCTTGAATATCATCCCTGAGACTTTCATTCAACACTTATTTATTTATTTATTAATTTTTGGCTGCACTGAGTCTTTGTTGCTGTACATGGGCTTTCTCTAGTTGGGGAGACCAGGGGCTGTTCTTCCTTGCAGTGGCGTCTCTTGATACAGACCACAGGCTCTAAGCCCTCGGACTTCAGTAGTTGTAATTTGTGGGCTCAGAAGTTGTGGCACATGGGCTTAGTTGCTCCGCGGCATGTGGGATCTTCCTGGACCGGGGATTGAACCTGTGTCCCCTGCATTGGCAGGAGGGTTCTTATCTGCTGAAATTCTCAACATGTTTTTAATAAGCACTTTCTGTGGGCCTGACATATTAACCACAGACATCTTGAAACTACCTGCTCTGGTTCTTAGGAGAGTAAGAAAGGGCTGTCGAAAGATAAGAATCTATAAATGAACATGCTGTTGTATGTATACACTAATAAGTGAAACAGACCAGGTAGACAGACTGTCCTTGTCCAAAGAAGCTAGATGCTCTCAGCTGTAACAAATAGCTGTGTCAGAAGTGAAGCCTGATTTTATGCCAGATCTTCCTGTTTTCAGGTAAAATATCCCAACATCTATAGGTTGACAACTTATTAGAAAACTTTTTCTGCACTGTCGACCAAACATAATGGATTTCTGTTCATCACTTTGGTATGGTGGGAGCTACATAAGAAATGAGGGTGGACAAGTTCTTTCCACATAAGAAATAGTACAGGCAAATCTCACTGCCTCTCATGTCTTCAGTTATGCCCCAGAAATGCCCCAGAAATCGCTCTGTATTCTTACATGGAATGTTCATGATATACTGAGGACTGTCAAGAAATTGTCACCAGGTTAATGGCAACCCACTCCTGTATTCTTGCCTAGAGAATTCCGTGGACAGAGGAGCCTGGTGGGCTACAGTCCATGGAGTCACAGAGAGTCAGACATGATTGAGTGACTAACTCTAAAGACGGTCCTTAAGCATAAGATTCAATTACTTAATTTCATGTAATTGAGACCTCTAATAAAGCATTTTACACTCTCAGTGTAAAAATATTTATTAACTGTCATCATCCATATACTTATAATCTGTTTTCCCCTTTCTACAAAAAGCTTCCATCAGAAGACACGCTTACTCACAGTTACCCCCTCTATTAAGCTTGGTAGTTATGTAATTAAACATGGCATGGAAAACCATGCCTCTTCACATGCAAGCATTCAGAATTCTCTAAATGAATCCCTCTTTCTATTTTGTGAAAAGCATTTTAACATTTCAAAGGTTTTCGCATCTGTCGTATCATTGTCTGCCTCTGCTTTCAGATAGTCTATAAATAACTCATACGTTCTATAAAATTTTAAATGGAGGCACATGTGTGCAAGATCAAGGTGCGTTTTCACTCAAGGTTTGTATGGATGCTTTGAAATATGCTCCCCTGACAGGACACTGCATCCGCACGCCTTTGCTCACAATGTGGATTCCCCCAGAACAGTCTTTTCTCCTGAACCCACATGTCATTCAAGGTGCAAATCTGATGTGTTCTTTCCTTGTCTGAGCATTTTATATTTGGCACTGTACCGAGTTTACATCCCACGCTGACTTGTCCTACTCCGTATACCTGCCTCCCATGTCACCTTGTCCATCCCTCAGAGAGGAGCTTTTTCTGAGTGCCTTCACTCATTAGCTTAGCTGAAGCCCTTGGTAAGGAGTTGTTTAGGGGCGGGTAGTCTAGAATGAAGGCATCTCAACAGAGTTCAGTTTTATTTTTTTTAAATATATTTTTTAGATTATTTTTATGTGGACCATTTTTAAAGTCTTTAGTGAATTTGTTACAGTATTGCTTCTGCTTTATGTTTTGGGTTTTTGGGGCCCTGAGGCATGTGGGATGTTAGCTTTCCGACCAGGAATTGAACCCGCACCCCCTTCATTGAAAGGCAGAGTCTTAAGTACTGGACCATGAGGGAAGTTCCTAGTGTTTGGTTTTAGAGCAACATTTTGGAATCAGACACACCTAGTTTTGATGCTCATGTCAAATAGGATAGCGGCTGTGTGACCTTGTACATATTACTCAACATTCCTGAGTCTGTTTCTTTATCTCAAATTATGATAATGAAAAGACACTTATAGGAGGCTGGTGTAGTGCCTGGTACAGAGTGGGATGAATATCAGTGACCCTTCCCCTCTTATCTCCTCTGTTGTTTTAATCATTCCTCATATCCCTGCCCCTCCTCCCTCATCCATCCCAACCTTGTAGCTGGGACAAGAGCTAGGCTTTGGAGTCTAATCTGTTTGAAGTCCTAGCATATCTCTGTGTCTTATTAGATCTGGAGCCTTTGACAAATGACTTGAGTGATTTAGACTCAGTTTCCTCAATTCTTAAAAGAGGATAATAAAACTCAGCGTCACGCAGTGTTGTTCAGAGTATGAATGAGCGAACATATGTAAAGGATCCTGAGCATTGCCAGAGCATGGTAAATATTCAAGCGTTGAATGAATCAAAACCACTACCAGATCGGATCAGATCAGATCAGTCGCTCAGTCGTGTCCGACTCTTTGCAACCCCTATAGAGATACTGTAAACAGTTTTGAGGTGGTTTTAGACAGAGATGAAGCCTGAACTAAAAAGAGGACCATAAAATCTGTACTTTCTGTAAATATCAACAGTGAATTAGATAATTTTGGTTAAGCTAGGGATGTGATGTTTCTTATTAGCAGAATTTAGAGGTTTGAAAAATATAAAGTATTTGCCCAAACCTAAAATTTTGATGCATTTCCACATTATACTTAGTGTCTTTGTACATTGCTGTTCAGCTGGCTGATGCTAAAGCTAAAAATAGTTAAAGGTCCAACCAGTGCCCAGGGCATCCTTCTTCCCAAGTTCTTCTCTGCCTCTTGAAGTGGACAGGCTGTATTTCAAAGACATGCCCCCAGAACTGCTCTGGAAGAGAATACACACTCCCTAGCCTCATACCTCTGAGCCAGAGGTTGACAAACTTTTTCTGTAAAGGGCTGAATGTAAGTCTTCAGGGCCTATATATAGTCTCAGTAGGATATTCTTCTTGTTCATTGTTACCACTGTTTTAAATAATCCTTTAAAAATGTCAAAGCCATTCTTTAAGAAAAAAGGGCGCAGATCAGACTGGCCCCACCGATAATAGTGTGCAGACTCTAGGCACTGAGGGGGCTTCCCAGGTGGCGCTAGTAGTAAAGAACCTGCCTGCCAATGCAGGAGACACAGGAGACGTGGGTTAATCCCTGGGTTGGGAAGAGCCCCTGGAGGAGGAAATGGCAACCTACTCCAGTATTCTTGCCTGAAGAATTCCATGGACAGAGGAGCCCTGCAGACTATAGTCCCCCAGGTCGCAATGAGTCAGATGCGACTGAGCATGCACACACTTCCTACAGATGTTTGAAGAGAAGCGTGGTCTTGAAACCTTGATGAACTACCTGCTGCTGCTAAGTCGCTTCAGTCGTGTCCAACTCTGTGCGACCCCATAGACGGAGGCTCACCAGGCTCCCCCGTCCCTGGGATTCTCCAGGCAAGAACACTGGAGTGGGTTGCCATTTCTTTCTCCAATGCATGAAAGGGAAAAGTGAAAGTGAAGTCGCTCAGTCGTGTCCAACTCTTAGCGACCCCATGGACTGCAGCCCACCAGACTCCTCCATCCATGGAATTTTAAAGCTTTCCTTTAAGTAAAGGAAAATACAGTTACAACAATTTTTTTTTTTTTTTTTTAGTATTAAATCAATATAATATTGTAGTGGAGGGAAAAGTTTTCTCTACCCTCCTAGTGTCCCTGGCTGGGTCTGAAAATTAAACCAACAAAGACAGATTAACAGGAGAAGAACAGACACATTTGATGGAACTTTTGCCTTCACATGAGAATCTCCACAGAGAATGCAGGCCCTGGAAGAAGCGACCAGAGCTGGGAGTGTTTATACCCTGTAGACAAAGAAACAGTAACTTTGTAGACAATTGATAAGACAAAGGTCTTGGGCTTAGAGTAGTAAATGGTGAAGAAGTAACTAGGAAAATAGGGTTAGTTTGAGAAAGTTTGCCATTTAAAAAATATTAATAATGTCATTTGCAGCGGCATGGATTGCCGTATTGAGTGAAGTAAGTCAGAGAAAGACAAATGTGGTTATATCGCGCTTATATGGAACATTAAAAAAGAGCACAAATGAACTTGTCAGCAAGACAGATATAGAGTTACAAATGCAGAAAACAAACCTGTGACCCCCAGCCGGTAAGAGTAGGGAGGGATAAATTAGGAGATTGGAGTTTACATATACACACTACTATGTATAAAGTAGGTAACTAACAAGGACCTACTCTATAGCACAGGGGAGTCTGCTCAACACTCTCTAATGACCTATGTGAGAAAATAATCTAAAAGAATGGATATATGTATATGTATAACTGATTCATTTTGCTGTACAGCATAAACCAATACAACATTGTGAATGAACTATACTCCAATAAAATTTTTTTTAAAATAATAGCATTTTTTATAACCAAATACACCCAAATATGACTGTTACATTATAAAATTATAAATGAGATCATTTTCTGTTTATAATTTTTAATTTTCTGAGTTTTATATCATAAACACATAATTTTACTATCATAAAAAAGGAAGTTTCTTTGTACAGAGTTCTCGGTCCCAAATACTAATCTCTGGTGGTGAGGAGGGTTTCCCTCCTCCTGGTTCAAGGAGAGGGGAGCCTTTCACATCAGAATTTTGTGACCTGTTTCAGAGAAGAAGGGTGAGATGGGGAGAGTCAGAGTGACTTTCCTGTTTTGGCTGTTTTTTAAAAGAGTGCTTGAGCTTCAGATATTTAATATGCCACGTTGCCATACCTGAGGGCAGCCTGTTCTGAACCCCATCAACATTTAATGAGCACTTTTGCTTCTGTGGTACTACCGTATTTTCTAGTCGATTTTTTAGTCATTTTGTAGTGGGACCTCCTCTCACTGCTGTTTCCCATTGGAAGCTGATGAGGAACATAGGAAAGCAGATGGCGCACAGACTGTCGAAATGAAAAACACAGAAGAAAGAGCTGCGTGAAAGCAATATTTAATCATAACATGAAAAGCTCGTGGTGGCAACTTTTCCATTATGTTAAATTTCATTCATTTCTGTGCATTCTGGGTATGCGTTTAAAAACAGAGGTTGTAAGTTTCCATCCTCATGCCCATCTCCTATGGGGTTTTGGCCTTGTCTCTTGCAGGACTACGATTTGAGCCAGCTCCAGCAGCCTGATACGGTAGAGCCAGATGCCATCAAGCCAGTTGGAATCCGACGGTTGGATGAGAGGCCCATCCATGCGGAGCCCCAGTACCCGGTTCGATCTGCAGCCCCACACCCAGGGGACATCGGGGACTTCATTAATGAGGTGCCGAGAGAGATTCGCTTTCTTTAAAAGGGTGTTTATTGGATGCTAACGGTACTATTGAGGCTTCCCAGGTGGCTCAGTGGTAAAGAATTCAGCTGCCAGTGCGGGAGATGCAGGTTCAGTCCTGGATCGGGAAGATCCCCTGGAGGAGGAAATGGCAACCCACTCCAGTATCCTTGCCTGGAAAATCCCATGGACAGAAGAGACTGATGGGCTACAGTCCATGGGTTCGCAAAGAATTGGACACAACTGCGCAACTAAACAACAGAAGTACTATGGAGACGACAATTTGATGAGAATATAGCTATGTAGTTCATTAAAATACAGCTCTTTTTTTTAATGTTATTTTTGTGCAAAAGCCAATGTGACTTCAGTAACAGAGAACAGATGAGATGGCTCTGATCAGCCCTAAAGAGATCTGTCAACTAATATTCTGTTTTTGTAAATCACAGCCTTATATGTTACCAGTATTAGTCACACTCTCTCCCAAGGATTTTTCCCATGATTACAAGTAATCAATAGGCTAAAGATATTATGTTCTGTGTTTAAGTCGCTCAGTCATGTCCAACTCTTTGTAATTCCATGGACTGTAGGCTGCCAGGCTCCTCGGTCCTTGGGGATTCTTCAGGCAAGAATACTGGAGTGGGTTGCCATGCCCTCCTCCAGGGGATCTTCCAAACCCAGTGATCGAACCCAAGTCTCTCGAATTGCAGGCAGATTCTTTACCGACTGAGCTACCAGGGAGGC
>NW_011495057.1:7248116-7268101 GCF_000754665.1 Bison bison bison | reverse complement strand
CACCAGGGAGGCTCAAGAATACTGGAGTGGGTAGCCTATCCTTTCTCCAGGGGATCTTCCTGACTCAGGAATTGAACTGAGGTCTCCTGCATTGCAGGTGGATTCTTTACCAGATAAGCTACCAGGAAAGCCCCAATGATATTATAGTGTATTCTAATTTCATTTATTAGCACTAATACTTGCAATAATAGTTCACTTTCATTTCCCTCACACTGTACCCTTTAAATCCCACAAATGAAGAGAATTCAGTGACTACCCAGGTGACTCAGTGGTACAGAACCCACCTGCCAAGTGAGAAGACATAAGAGACACGGATTTGATCCCTGGGTTGGGAAGAACCCCTGGAGGAGGGCATGGCAACCCACTCCAGTGTTCTTGCCTGGAGAATCCCATGGACAGAGGAGCTATATTTCTTAAGGTCACTAAGAGTAAGACACAACTGAAGCAACTTAGCATACATGCACCCAATGACTAGAGAGTTCCATCAAATAAGATTAGCAGGAAGAACAGCTAAATTAAATATTATGTAAGTGATTTAAATACTTGTCTAGTTGAGGAGTTTTAAGAGCTTCTGCAAGAGGCACGCTAATTCTCTGTTGAATATAACAGATGATTTCCACTGTCAAAATTATTATGGCATTCTTTTATTTCATTACTGACCAAGAGTTCTGCTACATTTAATCCTGAAGTTTTGAAGTCAAATGATTTAATACTGCTTCTTTTGATCATGTCTACAGTTTTACTGCAATTCTTCTTTGGAATTTTTATTGTTAGTTTAAGAGAATGATACATATTGATATTGATTGTGACTATATGACAAGACTCATGTTCTCTGGCCGTGTCCTGGCATTCAGAAACAGCAAGACCAGGATTGGTCCCAGTGCCTTTCACAGTGGAAAGCATCTGTTGTATATTACTGCCTTCACTCCTGTGCTGATAAGATTCATTTCCTGAAAATGAAAGGGTTAGTCACTCAGTCATGTCCAACTCTTTGCAACCCTATGGACTGTAGCCCACCAGGCTCCTCTGTCCATGGGAGTCTCCAGGCCAGAATACTGGAGTGGGTTGCCATTCCCTCCTCCAGGGGATCTTCCTGACTCAGGGATCAAACTCAGGTCTCCATATTGCAGGCAGAATTTTTTTTTTTTTTTTTTTACCATCTTAGCCACCAGGGAAGCCTCATTTCCTAGGCTTCCATGAAACAGTCATATATTACATCTACATAATCAATCTACCTTAGGTTTTTAGATCCTCTTATAGTTTGTAGGAAAAGTTTTGAAACACAATTAGCTAATCTGTCTTTACAAACATTCATTACTATCTATTCCTAAAGTACATATGCTTCCTAAAAAATATGCTTTTTGAACATATCTATTCAATTCTGTTAAATAGCTAATAGGTTAATTTGTAGTAGACATGATTTAAAAGCTGACAGAAGGCAAAAACAAAGCCTAGGTAACTCCTTTATGTGTAAAAATATGTCCTGACTTTTCCAGATTATTTATACAATAGGCTTGGTTAGGGGAATTAGCAGGAGTATACATACACACACACACACACATATATAACTAGATATTTTTGAATATGTAAGCATGCTTGATGAGTTTACTTCTAATTTAGCTTTCATCCTTATTATTAATTCCTGTGGTTGTTGGACTTTCATAAAGCAAGAATTCTGGCTTCAGTGAAATTCAACTAATACTCACCTGAGGGTTTCCCTGAAGTATCACTGTTCTGTGGGACTCTTCCATTCTGTCGGGACACTCCTCTTTTCTCAAGAGAAAGTTCAAGCACTAAGGGTCATTTCTAAGGCTGTTTGTAATCTGTCCTGCCCTCCTTTCCATCCATATTCCCTTCTTGTGCTGTAGCCCCACCAAACTATTTGTAATCCCTCACAAGCATCACAGACTTAACTATAAATTAACTTTTCCAACTGAGCGACTGAACAACAACAACTTTTACAACAGCAACAGCTTTTGCAAAGCCCTTCCTTCTTAACTGTCAGGAGATACCCATTTAGCCTTCAGATGCAGCTCAAATATCCTCTTCTCTCTGAAGCTGTTATGATACCTCTGTGAAGGGTTATTATTAATACCAGGACACTCCCTGGGTCATACCCCTCACGTGGGGTATAGCTGTGTCAGCATGTCCACTCTCTGGGATGAGGGTTATTTCCTGACCTTCTTTTTGTAACCTGAGCATCTGCTGTGTTTAGCAGCTCCTAGATTCCGTCGTTTCAAGGAGTTCAAGGACTGGGACAGGGGTGGGGCATGCGTCATTTATTTATTTACTTTTGGCTGTGCTGGTTCTTCGTTGCCGTGCGGCTTTTCTCCAGTTGCAGCGAGTAGGGGCTACTCTCTAGTGCGGAGCGAGAGCTGCTCATTTCAGTGGCTTCTCTCGTTGTGGAGCGCGGGCTCTAGGGTACTTGGGCTTCAGTAGTTGCAGCGCATGGGCTTAGTTGCCCCACAGCACGTGGAAATCTTCCCAGACCAGGGATCGAACCTGTGTCCCCTGCATTGGCCGGCGGATTCTTAGCCACTGAACCCCCAGGGAAGTCCCCGTTTTTGAAAAAATATGACTGGACTTCCTTCAGTAAAGAGAGGAGAGTATTTAGGTAATAAGGTTCAGTTACCCAACCGTTCTAATGGCACAGTAGGAAGAGGTACACAGTAGGAATTTCAATGTGGAAATCTCCTTTCTCAGGTACACAGTTTCAAAAGCGGCTGGAGATTATAACAAACGTGTGAATACCTAAATGAAAAAGTTTGTTCCGAACAACTGACTTTGCACATCAACTTCTGAAATACAGCCCATTCATAATTTGAAAGTTGTCTGCCTTTGTTAGAAATGGCTCATTTGGCAGTCCTCTTGAGCTTGGTTGAGGATCATTCATTCAGCAGATAACTGCCATATAGCTACTGTGTATATCCACTGCCAGTGATACATGGATAAGACAATAGAGGGCGAGGCTCTCGGTGTGAGTTCCCCAAGTTGCTCCTAGCATGATCTCCATACCAGGCAAACATTCCAGTATCTGAACTCTCCCCGTTGGATGCCCCCGTTGGATCTGGTTCTTAACTCAGCGATCCAGCTTCCTCTCAGGCCCCTCCCCCACCTGCATTCTACAGGCAGGCAACAGAGACCTCTACTTGTAGTTCCTTATCTCAGCTTGTAATTCCATGCCAGCGCCAGGCCCCACACTGTTTTTCCTGCCTGGAACACCCTTTCCTCTTTTTCTAGATATTAGTTGCCCGTGAAGGGTCAGGCACACAGAGTAAGGATGGGCGCCGTCCAGCGGCATCCGCTTGTACCTGCAACTCACCTCCCTCCATTACTCCTATCCAAGCTTCCCTTCTCATAACCTCAGGGCCCTCCGGTGGTCCAGAGGAGGGAATGTGCATCCCTGGGGGACCCTTGTGGGCAAACTGGTTTGGTGAGTACACGAATGGACAAGAGGACCGCGTTTGGAAATCATTCCCCAAATGACTGCTAAATCCTCAAAACTGGATGTGATTGTAAGACACAGAAATGTGGAGGAGAGGAGAAAGGGGAACCCTGAGTCTGTACCTAGAAATGCCCTACTTTTGGACACAGAAAGAAGAAAGTCTAAGGCGTTTAAGGGCTCACAGAAAACAACTACAAAGTGGGTCCAGGGGTGTGACGATCAGTTCTGTGAGAAAGTTCAGTGGAATCAAACTGTTAAAAGACCCAAATCAGAGATAAGATTCAAACTCACTGTGTAGACTTGTTTGGTATCTTTCTATAACTAGACTGATAAAAATAAATACAGGTAAAGTTTTGAGTTGAAGGCACCTATAACTACATTTAAAATGCAAACAGATTTCTTTATATCTAGGTTTTATTTGATTTAGCATAGTACTGAATGTTCCAAAGGAAGAATATAGTGGAGATTATAATTGGAGTGTTTTTATAGATGTAAAGAATAGGTAAGCTCATGAGAACAGTTTCTACTTTGTTTATTTAAATAATGAATCTCAAAAATGATAACATTTCTAGACTAGTAGATAACGTAAAATAAATCACACATTTTGAATTTCAAGCACAGAATTTCATCCTGTTTTGAGACTTCTAAATAAGATCTTCGGAGGGTGAAAAGTTGAAACTAAAAGTAATTTAATCTCAGGCCAACAGTAGATATTAGCATACCTCCAATAACTATATTAATCCTGTGTATTTCTTTGTCTCAGAAATATAAAAACCAAGGGCATATTTCTGTTAAAAGACCAACTTTCAGTCAATATTATTTTAAAATGTATGGAAGGCACTCCTGGAATAACGTATTTAAAACTACCAAAGTTTAAAATATTTGCCTTTTTTCTCCAGTAATTAAATTTAATATATTCTTTTGTGTTGAAGTTCAAATCCAGGTGCCTCATTTAACAGCTCTGTTACCTTGTACAAGGTTAGGGTCCTTGGATGCAATCACTTAGATTTCTAGTTTCCTTATTTATGAAACAGGGATCATAATAGACCCTTCTTTTAAGATTGAAATAATACAGTCCACATAAAGTGCTTAGTATAGTGACTGTAAAATCTCTTAATTACTGTCAGTATCATATTATCATTACAGCTGCTATTCAGGAGTAAAAACTTTGTACTGCCCTTTAATTGTAAATAAAACAAGTAAAATACTCTAGTTCCAAAAAAAAAAAAGCTGAAGTAAAGTGAATTCTCCAGAAAAGGATATAGTAATGTTGGCACTCATAAGTCACAGAATTTCACTTTCACGTGATCATGATATACTTTTATATTTGCAGATATTTTAAAACTAAATCCTGGCTTCTTCTGAAAGGTATAAATATAAACATGAGCAAGGTGCCAATGTGAGCAAACTAAGCCCAGGACAGTAGTACAAATTACCATCTAGAATAGCTGTTGGATGTCAAGCAGCGTGTGCAGCATCTGAAATGAGTACAGAACCACCTCAGCAGAAAGGGATGTCATGATCCAGTACAACCAAAGTATGGTGATAGAAATAAAGAGGACCAGAGAGACCACAGGAACTACTCTCAGTCACGGTTTGGGGAAGAATTCCAGGAAACAGAAGTGACATTTTTAATGGCCTTTAAACAGATGGATAGATGGATGGAAATTAATCAAATGAAAAAAAATATGACATAGGACATTTTAAACAAAGGGAATCACGTTTCAGCTAGCAGGAAATGAATATGTAAATAACATGGAGATACTCCAAAAGTAAGATGTTTTTAGGTTTGAGGGGATTTTGCTGAATAATTTAGTGAATAATTCAGTTATGGTTGCTCGAATTGAGAAGAGTTGCAAGGGAAAGGTGAAATGACTGCTTCTTGAAGGGTTTTGACTGTATACTATAGGTTACCCTAACATCCAGCTTCAGGCATTTAAGTAACACCTCCTAGTCTTTTCCATGTCTGCAAACAGCTTTTATGATGCATTTAAATATTTTATCAATTTTAACTTCTTTTAAATAAAAATAATTGTTTTAAAATGCCTGTGCACCGTTTAAGGAAATGGTAACCCACTCCAGTACTATTGCCTGGAGAATCCCATGGGCAGAGGAGCCTGGAGGGTTATAGTCCTTGGGGTCGCAAAGAGTCTGACACGACTGAGCAACTAACACACACACACGCACCATTTAAAAATCATCTTGCATACCCCCAGGGGGACTCCTCCCTTATTTTGGAAGCATTGCTACAGGGGATAGCAGTCAGAAAGTTTTACTTGGGGTTGGGGGTGTGACATCAAATAATGTCTGAGAGAGGAACCAACAGTAGTTGGCAAGATAGAAGCAGATAGAGTCCTGGGGACATGGAAACCCGCTAAAGAAGCTTTTGCCATGGTCCAGGCAGGATGTTCCCTGGAGATCTTCTGTGGTGGCTCAGACAGTAAAGAATTTGCCTGCAGTGCAAAAGACCCGGGTTCCATCCCTGGGTCAGGAAGATCCCCTGCAGAAGGAAATGGCAACCCACTTCAGTATTCTTGCCTGGAGAACTCCATGGACAGAGGAGCCTGGTGGGCTACAGTCCATGGAGTTGCAAAGAGTTGGACACGACTTGAACAACTAACACTTTGAAGCAGGGTGTAATGATGACCTGAACTGAGGCAGTAGATTTGAGACAGTAGGGGGACTGACAGTTAGGGACTGACTCTTGGGTTTTATATTCCTAATGTGTTCCTTCACACAAGAATGTGAATGTTTATGGTCCCTGTAAAGCATGCCTCCACCATAAAACATGGGATCAGAAGTCTATAAATACAAGCTCAGCAAGAATTCAGCCAGAGCTGCAGCTTTGGTATGACAGAGGTAGCTGACTGCAGAAACTAGTTCAGATTTATCCAGAGTTCAAGATCTGCCTCTCCAGGAAAGGTGGAACAAACACATCCTCTTATAGATGTAGTCAGACCCAATAGGGAGAGAGAAACACATACAGTTTTTTTGTAAATTTGGCAAAAGTGTGTCAGACATGTGAAATGGTGTCCACACCAACAAATAAAGGAATCCCAGGGACTTCCCTGGTGGTACAGTAGATGAGAATCCGCCTGCCAACGCAAGGGACTTGGGTTTCATTCCTGCCCTCGGAAGATTCTATGTCCTGTGGAGCAACTAAGCCTGTGTGTCACAGCTACTGAACCCAAGCGCCTGTGCTCTGCAACAAGAGAAGCCTCCACAATGAGAAGCCTGTGCCCTGCAACAAAGAGTAGCCCCTACTCAGCACAACTAGGGAAAACCCACACAGCAACAAAGACCCAGCACAGCCAAAAATAAATTAAAAAAAAAAAGGAATTCCATAAGGAAAAACCAGAGCTTCTGTGCCCCCACCACTCCGGATTTATCTGTGTGTTCGCTTTGGTTGCCTGCCTGTCAAGATCAGTTTCTAGGGACTTGACTATGATCTTTTTAGAATTACCAAAATAGTACCCGGAATTTATATAATGCCTTACCCAGAAAAGTCATGTTTTATTCTCGGATAAAAATCGGTGCTCACCAAGTGGCAGGGACTTAAAGTACTTAACCTTCAGCTCAGAAAGATGGCTTGCCTAAGAATTCTTGAAAAGTTCAGTGGGATTTGCCCTTTTGTAATCAGAAGAACCTGAGACAGCGTTTGATGTTTTGGCTAGTAGTGACCTCTCATGGGTTTTATAGCCTTAACCTCTTTTTTTAATGTAGAAATAAAACATAGATTCAGCAACTATCAGAATGATCAGAAAGCCACGGTAGGAGTTAAAAAATTTTAAGAAATATTTTTGATGAATCTAAAAACTGTCATAGATAGTGAAGTAAGTCAGAAAGAGAAAAACAAATCCCATATATTAATGCATATATGTGAAATATAGAAAAGTGATGATGAACCTGTTTGCAAAGCAGAAAATAGAGACACAGACATAGAGAACAAACATGCATACCAAGCGGGAAATGGGGTGGGATGGACTGGGAGTTTAGGATTGACACATATACACTGCTGTGCTGTGCTCAGTCACGTCTGACTCTTTTCGACCCCATGGACTGTAGCCTGCCAAGCTCCTCTGTTCATCGAATTTTCCAGGCAAGAATACTGGAGTGGGTTGCCATTTCCTACTTAAAGGGATCTTCCTGACCCAGGGATCGAACCTGCGTCTCTTGCATCGGCAGGCAGCTTCTTTACTGCTGGTGCCACCTTCGTAAGCATGAAACAGATAACTGATGAGAATTGACTGTATAGCACAGGGAACTCTAGTTAGTGTTCTGTGGTGATCTAGATGAGAAGAAGATCCAAAACAGAGGGGATATATGTATACTTAGAGCTGATTCGCTTTGCTGTACAGCAGAAACTAATACAACATTGTAGAGCTCCAATAGAAAAAAAGGGGAAATACTTTTGAAACTCTTGATGGTGAGTATAGGACTAGATTATCACCAGTGTTATATCTGTTTTGATATAACAAATTAAAGAGCCTCTTGATGAAAGAGAAAGAGGAGAGTGAAACAGTTGGCTTAAAGCTCAACATTCAGAAAACTAAGATCATGGCATCTGGTCCCAACACTTCATGGAAAATAGATGGGGAAACAGTGGAAACAGTGGCAGACTTTATTTTTGGGGGGTCCAAAATCACTGCAGATGGTGACTGCAGTCATGAAATTAAAAGATACTTGCTCCTTGGATGAAAAGCTATGACCAACCTACTATAAAGCATATTAAAAAGTAGAGACATTACTTTGCCAACAAAGGTCCGCCTAGTAAGCTATGGTTTTTCCAGTAGTCATGTATTGATGGGAGAGTTGGACCATAAAGAAAACTGAGTGCTAAAGAATTGATGATTTTGAACTGTGGTTTTGGAAAATACTCTTGAGAGTCTCTGGGACTGCAAGGAGATCAAACTAGTCAATCCTAAAGGAAATCTACCATGAATATTCATTGGAAGGATTGATGCTGAAGCTGAAACTCCAGTACTTTGGCCACCTGATGAGAACTGATTCATTGGAGAAAACCCTGATGCTGGGAAAGCTTGAGGGCAGGAGAATAAGGGTTATGACAGAGGATGAGATGGTTGGACAGCATCACCGACTCTATGGACATGAGTTTGTGCTATCTCTGGGAGTTGGTGATGGACTGGGAAGCCTGGCGTGCTGCAGTCCATGGGGTTGCAAAGAGTCAGACACGACTGAGGAACTGAACTAAACTATTTTGAGGCTATCAATTAGGTGTTGTTGACATTTAATGAAAGTCTCAGGCCTTTTAACACCCCAGTGAAAACCAGGCAGCTTCCAGTAATTATTCTAAGTCACAAGAACATAGGCCATGGCTTTCATCCGGAATCCAGGCACACGTGACGCCACACCATTGTTGCTTTCCAGTTCATCTTAGGCTTCACCTTTCTGTATTTCCAGTTTTGTGTTGATACCATGATCCACATGTCTTCTGTGTTTCAGGATCCAGGCAGAAGGAAAACTCGCCTCTGGTGCAGACCCTTCTTCTGGCAGGCAGAGGGAAAAGATGAGGGGCTGATGGAGCATTAGGCTCTTCTGGTCTCCACGCTTCTGTTTCTGTTCATTGGCCAGGGCCAGTCGGGTGGCCAAGCCTGACCGTGGGTTGGGGAAGTCAGCTGGCTCCAGGGTGGCCCTTGTGGTGCTGTGGACATGTGATCCACCCATGGGGAGAGGATGGTGAATCACTGAGGACGGTAACACAATCTGCCACAAAAAAAAAGATCAGGAATTTTGAGAAATTGGAGTTTGCCCATCTCAGGCTTAACAGAATTGTCCTTTAGCTTATTCTGTAAATATAGTCAAGAAAATCCTATCTAAAATTATTTATGTATTATATATGGATGTAGTTGGAGGAAGACTTACTTTATTTTACACAGGCATGTCTGGGTTATAGTGTACTTGAGAAGATGAAAAGTGGTATTTAACTAAAGGTTAGGATTGTTGGGGAGACAGACTCGGGCGTGAGGAAGTGTTAGTATGTACTTTTTTCAAGTTTTTGGTTGAAGTCAAGCAGCTGCCATTTTGTTTCTTAAAACCCTTGTTGTTTTTGTTTAATCTCTAAGTCTTGTCCAACTCTGCAACCCCATGGACTGCAACATGCCAGGCTCCCCTCTTCTTCACTGTCTCCTGGAGTTTGCTCAAATTCTTGTCCATTGAGTTGGTGATACTATCTAACCATCTCAATCTCTGCTGTCCCCTTCTCCTTTTGCCTTCGATCATTCCCTTAAAGCATGTCTCCACATTTATTTTTCTTTTTTCAAATTCCAAAGCAAGAATTTTTTTTAATCTAAACTTAAATTAAAAAAAAATTCACTAATATTCCTGAGCTGTAACAAGTGCCAGATCCTGTGGGGAGATACCCTTGGGTCACCTTTATTTTATTTGCACTTCATAATGATTGTATTACTGTGATTACAGTTGCAGATTAGGAAATAGGGCTGGTGCAACTGAGCCAAAACTTGTACTGTGCAGAGCTGAGGTGTCACCCCAGTGTCTGACCTCTTAACACTACACATACTGACCATAATTTTCATGCTGTTTTTCCTCTTCCTCCTATTAAAAAACAACAAAAAAAAACATATTAGGTATTTATGAAACATAAGTAGATTGGAAGGATTGATCTAAAGATAAGACAGTTCATCACATCTTGGACAAGAGGAGCCACAATGAGCCCACCAAAATTTAAAAAAGCAGAGTTGTGGGGAGAGAGAGTGACTGTTTAGAGACTAACTGTGGTTTATCTTGGACTGCTAGAATGGAAATGGGAAAAAAGTAAATAAATACTTCAGTTCAGTTCAGTCGCTCAGTCGTGTCCAACTCTTTGCGATCTCATGAATCTCAGCACGCCAGGCCTCCCTGTCCAGCACCAACTCCTGGAGTTCACTCAGACTCATGTCCATTAGTATGTGGCAAATAGACATACATTAAATTCTTAAGGTTTTATATAGTAATTATGAATTAGCTGCAGATACATGCTGCTGCTGCTAAGTCACTTCAGTCGTGCCCAACTCTGTGCAGCCCCATAAATGGCACCCCACCAGGGTCCTCCGTCCATGGGATTTTCCAGGCAAGAGTACTGGAATGGGGTGCCATTGCCTTCTCCATACAGATACATGAGTTATATATAAAAAAGCATCTTTGTGCAAGAGTTAAGTTTATTGATAGTCATTTCACTCGTTCTTATTTTTTCAGTTAATTTTAAGAGCCCTGTGTGTGTGTGTGTGTATTTATATATATATATATATATATATAATTTTAGATTTTTGGGTTCCACTTCCCCAATATTTATACTGTGTATTGATATTGGATCATGACTTTTCTAGAGTCTGTGGATGGTAGAAGTCACTCCGTTCTTTATTAACTTAGTGACTAACTTTCCTTGTATATAATCACATCTGGCCTGTCTTTGTTCTTCCTTTGATACCTTCCAAATTTATGTCCGACAGAATGCCACTTCTTCCTTGAACACCCAGCTCTCCGAGCCAATCAGTATTTGTTTTTAGCATCCTGATGATTTTTGCCTAAATTTCATAGTCTTGTTACTTATTTATCATTTGTGTCATACTATAGTAATGCCTGTTACTAGGTTGTAAATTATAGAGGGCAGGGATGCCATGACACTCATTTCTATGTCTCTTTTTGCCCTGCATATAATTTCCACTAAACCAGTTCGTTGTCAAAATCTTATGACTCTGACTCTACACAGATCAGGGTCCACATATCACATGATTTCATAACCTTCCATATTGTTTCATGTAACTCACTCCACGCGTGATAATTCAAAACTAGTCCTATCCAATGCAGGGTTATACTCATGTATTACCAAACTTCGTTTAAGATCCTCCCTTTCTAGCTTCAGGCCGTTGGTGGTTCATTTCTGTGACCTGTGAACTGCCTTCTCCAGTTAACCCCGTCCCATGGTATGTCTCAGCCTCACTGAGCTAGATTCCTTACAGTTCTTTCTTTGCAGAGGAAACACATCCATTGATTTTTGTCTAACTTTCAAGCATGGTGATAACCCCAGTTTCTCTGGGTTGTGCATGTGGTGGAATGCAGGTGGAAACTTAAAAACAGGTGTTTGATGCCGCGGGACCACTAGCGTCTGCTTGTGGATTCGCTCACTGTAACCCTCTTTTCATCCTTTCCGTGTCTTCCAACTGCAGGGCCTTAAAGCTGCTGACAACGATCCCACCGCTCCGCCCTACGACTCCCTCTTAGTCTTTGACTATGAAGGCAGTGGCTCCACGGCCGGGTCCTTGAGCTCACTTAATTCCTCCAGTAGTGGAGGTGAGCAGGACTATGACTATCTGAACGACTGGGGGCCCCGCTTCAAGAAACTCGCTGACATGTACGGTGGAGGTGATGACTGAACTTCAGGGTGAACTTGGTTTTTGGACAAGTACAAACAATTGCAACTGATATTCCCAAAAAGCATTCAGAAGCTAGGCTTTAACTTTGTAGTCTACTAGCACAGTGCTTGCTGGAGGCTTTGGCAGAGGCTGCAAACCAATTTGGGCTCAGAGGGAATATCGGTGATCCAATACTGTTTGGAAAACACTGAGCTCAGTTACACTTGAATTTTACAGTACAGAAGCACTGGGATTTTATGTGCCTTTTTGTACCTTTTTCAGATTGGAATTAGTTTTATGTTTAAGGCTTTAATGGTACTGATTTCTGAAATGATAAGTAAAAGACAAAATATTTTGTGGTGGGAGCAGTAAGTTAAACCATGATATGCTTCGACACGCTTTTGTTACATCGCATTTGCTTTTATTAAAAATATGGAATTAAACAGACAAACCAACCACTCATGGAGCAATTTTATTACCTTGGGGGCTGAGACCATGAGATTGGAAAATGTACATTATTTCTAGTTTTAGACTTTAGTTTCTTGTTTTTTTTTTTTTTTTCCACTAAAATCTTAAAACTTACGCAGCTGGTTGCAAATAAAGGGAGTTTTCATATCACCAATTTGTAGCAAAATTGAATTTTTTCATAAACTAGAATGTTAGACACATTTTGGTCTTAATCCATGTACACTTTTTTATTTACTGTATTTTTTCCACTTCACTGTAAAAATGGTATGTGTACATAATGTTTTATTGGCATAGTCTATGGAGAAGTGCAGAAACTTCAGAACATGTGTATGTATTATTTGGACTATGGATTCAGGTTTTTTGCATGTTTATATCTTTCGTTATGGATAAAGTATTTACAAAACAAAGTGACATTTGATTCAATTGTTGAGCTGTAGTTAGAATACTCAATTTTTAATTTTTTAATTTTTTTTTATTTTTTATTTTCTCTTTTTGTTTGGGGAGGGAGAAAAGTTCTTAGCACAAATGTTTTACATAATTTGTACCAAAAAAAAACAAAAAAAAAGGAAAGACAAGAAATGAAAGGGGTGACCTGACACTGGTGGTACTACTGCAGTGTGTGTTTTTAAAAAAAAATGAAAAAAAAAAAGCTTTTAAACTGGAGAGACTTCTGACAACAGCTTTGCCTCTGTATTGTGTACCAGAATATAAATGATACACCTCTGACCCCAGCGTTCTGAATAAAATGCTAATTTTGGATCTGGTGACTGGTTTGAACTTTTTTCTTTTCTACTTGAGATGCTTTGAATGTTGCAAAAATCCCAGGTCCTGGAGTTGCATTGAGAACTGCAGTACAAAAGTATGAATTGGTTATTGCGCTGTTCACCATCAAAAAGCCCTTAGCATGGCAGCCAGCCGTGTCCGGTGAGCAGTGGAGAAAACCTGATCATAGAAGGAAAACGTCAAGCCACCCAGGAATCGACTGCACTGAAGATGGTATATGCAAATCACATCAGTGAACTCTGTGTAATTCTTAACAGCATTTGAGCTTTTATTCCCTTCTGCTCCTGTCTGTAGTTGCGCTGACTCTAACAGGCTCTTCCCACTAGAACAGGGGTCCCCAACCTCCAGGCCACAGACCTATATCTGTATTTACAGCCACTCCCTATCACTCACATTACTGTCTGACCTCCCTCCTGTCAGATTACAGTAGCATCATAGATACTATGTGTGTGAATCATTCCGAAACTATCTAGTTCCATTCTGTGAAAAAATTGTCTTTGATAGAATCGATCCCTGGTATCAAAAAGGTTGGGGACCACTGCACTAGAGCACCCACAGCAGGAAAACCTCACCAAAAAGGGATAGACTTGGCCATGGAAAGTGCAGTGCATGCTGGGAATTCCCAGGCAATCCATCAAAGCCATTGTTTGATGTATCTAGTGAAATACACGTGGGCTTGACTTCTGTTCATTAACTGGACCAATTTTTTCCCTAACTTTCTTAAAGAGGTATAATGGACAAATAAAATTTTGTATATTTGAAGCATACGATGTGATGACTTGTATGTATACGTTATGAAATGATTTCCACAGTCATGCCATTTACCACGTGTATCACCTTACATAGTTACACTTTGTGTCTGCATGTATGTGGTGAGAGCACTTAAAATCTACTCCACGAAGTTCAGGCACACGGTACAGCGTTAGCTGATGTGGTCACAGAGGACAGAAAAGCAAAATCACCTTATTCAATTTTGTAAAACAGTGCACACTGTGGTTCATAAATGAATTTTAAGAATCTTGGAAAATCCTCACTGCTTTTTCCTATATCCCTTATGATCATTATCACATTACATTTACTTACATTGTACACTTTGGAAAAAACTTAATACAGTATACGTCTTCTAACTCCACGTGGTATTTTGCTTTAATTTCATACTAGAGACTGAAATTTACTTTTCTATCGATTTGCTCTGTAAGCAATATTTTCTTCTCACTTTTCTAATCTTTAAATGCCAGAGCTTATCTCTGGAATTTCATAATGAAACTTAGTGAATTTGCTGATTGGAATAGTCTTTTTAAAATGGGTCTTAAGACTGCACCTCTGTACTACTGTATATTCAAGTAAAAACTGTCTTTTTAAATTCAAATATCTCAACATTTAAAATTCATAGCACTCAGGTAACAAACACTTCCAATTATTGTCTTAGGATCGAAGTTCAGTGGCAGACTATTTCTAACACAGGAGCTTCCCTGACGATTCAGTGATAACCCATTTGCCAATTCAGGAGACTCGGGTTTGATTCCTGGATCAGAAAGATCCCCTGGAGAAGGAAATGGCAACCCACTCCAGTATTCTTGCCTGGGAAATCCCATGGACAGAGGCGCCTGGGGGGGCCACAGTGCATGGGGTCACAAAGAGTCGGACACAACTGATCGACTGAACGTGCACATTCATCTCTAACACGGGGAAACCTCGTTTTATGCCTTTTATGCCCTTTTATGCCTTATTGGGCTTCACAGGTGCTGCCTTTTTTTAGCAAATTGAACATTTGTGGCAACCCTGCGTGAAGCACATCTCTCGTGCCATTTTACCAAGCATCCAATCAGGTTTTGGTGGTGATTCAGTCGCTCAGTCATGTCCAAATCTGCGACCCCATGGACTGCAGCGTGCCAGGCTTCACTGTCCTTCACCATCTCCTGGAGTTTGCTTAAACTGATGTCCACTGAGTCAAGTTTACACATTTTGGTAATTTCTGCAACATTTTAAACTGCACCAGCAAAAATGATTATCACTCACTGAAGGCTAGATGATGGTTAGCAATTTTTAACAATAAAGTACTTTTTAATTAAAGTATGTGCACATTTTAGACATAATGCTATTGCATACTTAATACAGTATAGTATAACCATAACTATATGTCTCAAAATTTTGTGACTGACTATTGTGATATTCACTTTATTGTAGTGGTCTGTAACCAAATTTGCAATGTACTAATTTTTAGCACTAATAGTAAGCATTTTATATATTCACAATGAGTCAATGTAAACACAGTTGTTTTCAAAACTTCTGTATTTTGCTGGAGTGAAATGCATGACTAGGTTTCCTTTGTGGGGAAAAAAAAATGGGAACCAGAAATTAGAAGCCCCCTGCTTTGATACAGGAGTAACTTCTGTTTAGCTGTTTATTAATGATATGTAATTTATAGTCTTTTCCAAAAAAGCATTTTTACACACAGATTTCCATAAAGAATTTATTTTGTTTTGTTTTCATGAAAGTGGGGTGATACATTATGTATTTTCTGTAACTTGTCTTTTTCACTAGGAGTGAATCTTGGAAGTTTTTTCATATTAGTGTATATATCTACCTCATCCTTTTTAATTGCTATGTACTATTCCTTAATATGGCCATAGAGTGTAACCATTTCCTAAGGAACTGGTTGTTTCCGATTTTTTCGCTACGGTAGAAAATGCTACAATCGGTTAATAGCCTTGTGCATGTTTCTCTGCCTGGGAGAATTCTCTAAATGAGATGTTTGGAGATGGAATTGCTAGATTAAAGAACATGGAGAGTAGTTAATTAAATATGGCTAAAATTATAAGTGTTTTAATGTTACTCTAAAGTGCCTTTTAGCTAAAAGATGATAAGGCTTTCTAAAAGCCAGCAACTTCCTTCTTTAGCAAAATGATTTTATGCTGCTCAAAATAGTAACCACAGAATGTAAGACAATCTAGCCAAGGATTTTTTTCTTTTTTCTTTGGAAGGTAGCCTTTAAGTTAGGCCACATACTAGTTTCAAATACTCTGTAAAGTGATTGTAACCATGTGATGTAATAAAACCTTGAAAACTATATTTATAAACGTGGTTAATGGAACCCATCCAGAAGCATGTTTTTCTAGGTCGTTTCTAGTGATTTGAGTCACTTCTGCAACATTGCCAATAATAAACTTGCATACAAAGTGCTAGAATCTCTGTGAAATGGGTTATTTTTCATGATAAAAATGTGTGCATTTTAAATTTTAATGAGACATGGCCAAATTGCCCTAATAAATACTACTCCAATTGACTCTCCCAACAACACTGTTATAGAAGTGTATGCATCCTCATCTTCAACAAGCTGAAACATTACACGTGTTTAAAAGTCTTGCCATTATGATAGACAACATAAAATAATCTCATGTAATTAAGACTTTTCTGGTCACTAATGAGATTAGTTGGTGATTTTTTTTTTCTTATGTTTATTAGCCATTTGTGTTTCTTTGAATTGCCTATGTTTCCCTATTAAATTAGTTGGCTTTCTCCAGTTGATTAGTAAGGACTTACATGCCTTTTTTTTTCTGGTCTTTTGCCAAACTTGTAAATTTGCCTATGATGTTTTACTGATAAACATTTGTTTTTTGTGATCTACTCTCAGTATTTTCAACTGTAGGTTTTTCAGAGGGTCTTCTCACCTCCAAATTATACAATTACTATCCTCTGTTGTTGTCTTTTTTTTTTTTTTTTTTTTTTTTTTTTGCTTTGCACTTATTTAGCTCTTTAATTCACCTGGAAATTATTTTGTATGAGGTAGAAATATAACTTTTAAAATACTTATAGATACGTGGTCTATTTTCTAAGCACCACTCATTAACCCAATCATAACCAACCTTTGTCTTAAACACAATTCCCATAGAAATGTATGATTGTTTCTAGATTATTTATTCTGTTCCATTGGTCATTTACTTAATTCCTGCACATTACGAGATCTTTATACTAGAATATCATTTCTGACAAGCCATTTCTCCCACTGTTCTTTACTTCTAATAAAAATTTTGTATGTTTATATTTCTTTTGTGCATTAATTTTAGAAAGCTTTGTCAAGTTCTGTAACAATTTTTCTTGGAAATTTTACACAGCTGTGAAGAGTTAATAGCTTCATCTATTATCCCATCTAATATTATAATCTCTTTCACTTTTCAATCATATATACACTTTCATAAAGTTTCATTAGACATTTTATTATAATTTTAATTTCATTAAAACAGTCTACTTTTGCAGCATTTATTTCAAGTGATTCTTTTACCACTGTATTGGAAATTTATTCATGTTTATTCATCTATCTTGTTTCTAACCCTCATTTTACTCTTGTATGATTTTCAATAGCTTTTAAATGATTTTCTCAGATTTTTCTGATAATCATTTTTGTATATAATGAGTTTTTTCCTTATTCCAAAATCAATACGTAGTTTATTTCCTGTGTAGTTAGTAGTAATGTAAATTGTATGCTTTAATCATTTTTATAATAGGATGGTTTTGTGTATTTCACCATTATGTATAACAATAAGTATAGATATAGCTTTTACTTAGAGATTTTATGAGTGTTCGTGTTGAATTTTATAAAATGCATTTCCTTCATCCATAGAGATAATAAAATATTAATCCATTAATATAGAGAAATATGCCATTAGGTTTTCCAATATTGACTCAAACTTTTGGAATAAACCCTTCTTGATCACTGGTGGCTCAGTGGTAAAGAATCTGCCTGCAATGCAGGAGACACGGGTTTGATCCCTGCGTGAGGAAAATCCCCTGGAGAAGGGAATGGCTACCCACTCCAGTATTGTTGCCTGGAGAATCCCGTGAACAGAGGCGCCTGACGGGCTACAATCCACTGGGTCGCAAAGAGTAGGACACGACTGAAGCAACTTGGTCATAATGGTATTCTTTTAGTGGACTGATGTATTTGATTTGCTGTGATTTTTACTTAAGACTTTACATGAAAATTTTTTATACTTTTGTATTTTTCCATTATTCTTGTTCAGAATTAGTCCTAAATTTATTCTGGCTGCAAATAAAGAATTAGGAAGACTGCCATTGTTTTGTGCTTTGGAATAATTTATATAAACTTGGGATTATCAACTCACAAAAATTTGTTACATTTCTACAATTTTACCATTGTAAGGACAGGCTTTCCCCAGTAGGACTTGGTGTATTTAGACCTTGTCCTTCTTTTTGACCAATTTTCATAATTCACATCTTCCTGAAGAAGTATCTAACATTTAAAAAATTTATTGATAGAAAGTTCCATATAGCATTTTAAAAATCTATTTCATATCTGAAGTTATGTGTCCTTTTCTTCTTTTACTTTTTTTCTTTTTTTCTTCAGCAGAGTAGTTAAAAGTCTATTTTTCTGTTCAGAGACCTAACTTTTTGATTTATTGTTATAGACTATTTATTCACTTCGTTATAGCATACACTTTTTTTTAATCCTGTTAAGCTTTATTCTTCAAATACCTAGTGTTTTACTATGTTTAGTATTTGTCACTTTCTGTAGCATTTTGGATTTCTGTATTTCAGGCCATATTGATGTCTGCTTAAAACTGCTCTATTCTCTAGTTTGGATTTTAGTTTTTATAAGAAATAAAAACTTGCTTGATGACTTTTAGTGCTTTGGGCCCTAAATTCCATTTTGTCTGTCCTTTATATAGCCATACCTGTCTTCTTTTTTCTGCTTTGTTTTTGCATTTGTCTGATTATCACTTGGTCCATCTCTTTACTGCTAAGAATTTTTGAATAATTTTGCCTTTTATATCTTTAAAACAACATATAAATTTAGATTTGTTTTACTGCCTTTTTCAAACAGGCATTATAAACAAGGATTGGCCAAAATATTAGTCTTAATAATGATTTGGTTGTTGCAGTTCTTCATCTTTGGAACCAGTAATCTCCAATCATGTATTTTGGGAGGTAACCTCAGTGAACTTGGCAAGTGAGATAATGCTCCCACTGATAGTTCGCTACTCTTCACAGTGTCTCCAGACTAATAGCATGTGAACTGGTTGACCTCTATGGCATAAAAGCAGTAAAGGCATTAAAAATATAGGTCCATTTCTACTTTTGTTTTTACCTTGCAGTTTTACAGTTGTTGTTTAAATAGTTTTTCATCACTGAGAGAAAAAAATGTATAATTTTTTTATTCAAAGGAAAAAACTGGAAAACTGGAAAAGAAAGCCATACTAACCTGAAGTGTCACTGTCATAGGGAATGCTGGTGAGATAATCAGTTCAGTTCAGTCGTGTCCGACTCTGTTCAACCCCATGGACTGCAGCACGCCAGGCTTCCCTGTCCATCACCATCTTCCGGAGTTTACTCAAACTCATGTCCATTGAGTCAGTGATGCCAGATGAATATAAAATACCTGATGGGTGTATTTCTACCATGTGCCCAACAACAGACAAAATCTCTTCTTGGAAAGTATCAGTTGATTGACCCCCTTTATGACTGCAGCCATGAAATTAAAAGACACTCCTTGAAAGGAAAGTTATGACCAACCTAGATAGCATATTCAAAAACAGAGACATTACTTTGCCAACAAAGGTCCATATAGTCAAGGCTATGGTTTTTCCAGTGGTCATGTATGGATGTGAGAGTTGGACTGTGAAGAAAGCTGAGTGCCGAAGAATTGATGCTTTTGAACTGTGGTGTTGGAGAAGACTGTTGAGAGTCCCTTGGACTGCAAGGAGATCCAACCAGTCCATTCTAAAGGAAATCAGTCCTGGGTGTTCATTGGAAGGACTGATGCTGAGGCTGAAACTCCAATACTTTGGCCACCTCATGCGAAGAGTTGACTCTGGGAAAGACTGATGCTGGGAGGGATTGGGGGCAGGAGGAGAAGGGGACAACAGAGGATGAGATGGCTGGATGGCATCACCAGCTCGATG
>NW_011495057.1:7198465-7248016 GCF_000754665.1 Bison bison bison | reverse complement strand
GGACGTGAGTTTGAGTGAACTCCGGGAGATGGTGATGGACAGGGAGGCCTGACGTGCTGCGATTCATGGGGTCGCAAAGAGTCTGACATGACTGAGCGACTGAACTGAACTGAACTGATGAAGGTATTTGGAGAAAGAAAGCAACAAAACTATTTCTGTTTTTCTTGATGCAGCAAATTCAGTCTTTTATAGTTGCTACTTAGTGATTGATCATGAGCTTTTCTATAAGGTTGGTAATGGAAGTTCATTTATCACCAATTTTCTCTGTTAGCTGGTCTAATTAAAAGCTCTGGGTGGAAGAAGAGATGTTGCTACAGCAGCTGAAATAAATTTGGGGAAGATTATCTGTAGATTTAAAGTAATTCACATCCCTTATTTTCTCTTAATAACAAATGACTGTGTTGACTACAGGTGCAATTTAAAAGTATGAGAATATATTTACTCTTCATAATTTGCTTTAACAAAATACAAGTCCACATAAGGATTGTGATACTGATTATTTTAAGTGCCTACTCATAGATAGGGAATGAACTGGGGTGAAGTGGGTCTCTTGACTAGAAACATGCTTATGAATCAGAAACATTAAAGGTTACAGATATTTTTGAGATAGTCTAATACCCAGTCAATATATATTTTAATATATTGGATTAATTTATTCAATTTTTAAAAGTTTGAACATGATGTTAAGGATAATTCTTAGAAATATTTATGTGTTCAGCAATGCTTTATAAACTTAATTACCAAATGGACACTACTCAGCTTCTACAGTAATTTTTTTTAACATTTGTTCTGAAACTAATGTACTTTGAATAAGAACCTTCAAGTTTAAGAATGTTACCTTTATCTTTTTTTATTATTTACTTAGTTATTTTTGGCTCTCCTGGGTCTTTGTGGCTATACTTAGGCTTTCTCTAATTGCAAAGAGCAGAGGCTACTCTGGTTGCAGTGCATGGGCTTCTCATCATAGTGCTTCTCTCTTTTTTTTTATTTTAATTGGAGGCTAATTACTTTACAATATTGTAGTGTTTTTTTTTTACCATACATTGACATGAATCAACCACGGGTGTACATGTGTCCCCCATCCTGAACCCCCCTCCCACCTCCCTCCCCATGCCATTCCTCAGGGTCATCCCAGTGCACTGGCCCTGAGCACCCTGTCTCATGCATCAAACCTGGACTGGTGATCTATTTCACGTATGATAATATACATGTTTCAGTGCTATTCTCAAATCATCCCACCCTGGCCTTCTCCCACCGAGTCCAAAAGACTCTCTTTTGCTGTCTTGCATATCGGGTCATCGTTACCATCTTTGTAAATTCCATATATATGTGTTCAGTTCAGTTCAGTCGCTCAGTCGTGTCCGACTCTTTGCGACCCCATGAATTGCAGCACGCCATTAGTATACTGTATTGGTGTTTTTCTTTCTGATTTACTTCACTCTGTATAATAGGCTCCAGTTTCATCCACCTCATTAGAACTGATTCAAATGTATTTTTAACTATCTTTCCCACAAAGTAGAAACTGAAAAAATAAACTATCACATATATATTAACATACAAGATAAAGGTATATGTATAAGTGATAGTTTATTTTTTCAGCTTCTACTTTGTGGGATAGATAGTTGACATAGCACAATTTTAGAGTTTGCTACTTTTTTCCAATAGGGTTTTTGATCATGCGTGGTAAAGACATTTATCATAGTAACATCTGAGTCAGAAGAGATATTGACTGGTTTGAAAGAGAATATCTTCTAGTTTATTTTCATTGTAAATGGCTTCTATATTTGGAGGGCTACTTGAGACTCCATTTTAATAATGTTTTCTTGTTTCATAGGATTATTTTTTACCTTCCTGTTTTAACTCCATCTTGATTGTTAGTATCAATAAAGGCATAAATAACCAGAGACTGAAAGAAACTTCTTCCTTTGCCCCAGGGTTTCTTCATCTTCCAAACTTACTTAATGCTTCCCACCTGGCACAGTGGTAAAGCCTCCACCTGTCAATGCAGGAGACACAGGTTTGAGCCCTGTGTTGGGAAAATCCCCTGGAGTAAGAAATGGCAACCCACTCCAGTATAATTGCCTGGAGAATTCCATGAACAGAAGAGCTCGGTGGGTTGTAGTCCATGGGGTTGCAAAGAGTCAGACATGACTGAGTATGCACATTTTTCACCTGTTTTACTTACTTAGTTCATATCCCTGCCTTGGATCTCTGTGACCTTGAAGTAAGTCAAACTGAATCAATGCCATACCTTCCGAGGTCCCCTGTGAACTTTATAAATTACAGTTTACTTCTGTTTGTTTGGAGAAAATACGGCCTCATAGATTCTATTGAACTAAACCTGTTGCTCAGTTGTACCCATAAAAATATCCACACTCAGCTACATGGATAAACTTTAATCATGCTGAGTTCTTTTTATGTGCAAATACACCACTGTAGTCACTTGCCATATTGGTTCATTTAATCTTTGCAGTGATTACCCTATTTCATTGCTTCTAATAGACTTATCATTTTCCCCCACAATGTAACAATTCTAAGATCAGAAGTATCATGCTGCTGCTACTGCTAAGTCGCTTCAGTCATGTCCAACTCTGTGCGACCCCATAGACGGCAGCCCACCAGGCTCCCCCGTCCCTGAGATTCTCCAGGCAAGAACACTGGAGTGGGTTGCCATTTCCTTCTCCAATGCATGAAAGTGAAAAGTGAAAGTGAAGTCGCTCAGTCGTGTCCGACTCCTAGCGACCCCATGGACTGCAGCCTACCAGGCCCCTCCATCCATGGCATCTTACAGGCATCATAGACACTTAGTAAATCCCAACCTGGTGGAGCAATGTTGTATTCGTGCTACAGAACTCAGGTTCAGCTGCTCATCACTCAAGAATTTGATACCAAAATACAGGTGTTGGATAAAAGGACAGATAGCTTTATTGAGGAAGCCAGAAACCCTGGGGAGAAGGTGGTCTCATGTTCCAAAGGGCCAACTCATCACTCCCCAGGTTTGCTTGGAGATTATACAGGGAAAAGCAGAAAGGGCTACATGCTGGGGCTACATACATCTCTCCTATTTTCGGAGATAATCATCTTGATAACTCAGTTTCAAGTAGCTGTCATGTCTCGCTTGTGGTTGGAACTTTATCTGAGTCATAAATCTCTAGTCAGCTAGTCCTTCTGGTTCTAACTGGCCTAGGGTCTACATGCTTGTGGTCAGCACACAGTTAAATTATTTCACCTGGTAGGGGGTTTCAGTATCTGCAAAACAGCTTAGCACATAAGGCTCAGAATATTATGTGTGTGGACCTTGAAGAGGAGCCATTGTTCAACAGCTAAATTATTATTTTGTCTTGCTTGACTATTTTCCTTTGTTTCTGCATTTTCTCATATCTCTGATTAAATTTATTCCTTGGAACTCAGGGAAGGCCTAGGAGGTAGAGTTTTTGTTATTTTTAAACAAACAAGAGACAGGCAGAGGACATGAGAGGCAGGGGGCGGGGGTGATGAGAGGTAGGATGGGGGTGGAGGGGTAATCTGTCTCAAGAAGGCACCACAGAGTCCTACTCTGTTACAGTTGTATGAAAACGCCCAGTGACACCTTTTGGTAACAATAAGACACTAGCATCAGAATGTCTTGGAGTCTGTAATACACATATTAAGGTATATAAAGATTGAAGGCAGGAGGAGAAGGGGACAGGGGATGACAAAGGATGAAATGGTTGAATGGCATCACCGACTCGATGGACATGAATCCATCTCATTGACCAAATGAGATGGTGAAGGACAGGGAAGCCTGGCGTGCCGCAGTCCATGAGGTCGCAAAGAGTCGGACACAACTTAGCAACTGAAAAACAAGTTCACTTCTATTTTCCCCAGTTTCTTTAGATAAAGAGGCCAAAGCAGAAGTTACATGGTTTGTCCACTAACACTCAGCTAGTAAGCGACAGAGCCAAGATTTAAGCCCAACTGTCTGGCTCCTGAGTTGACACTATCTCTATCACTCGGTGGCAGCAGGCAAGAGTGAAAAACCACAGGACTCAGTGAACAAAGGAACAGTAACTCTTGCACACATTTCCTTATATGCTCAGTTCAGTTCAGATCAGTCGCTCAGTCATGTCCGACTCTTTGTGACCCCATGATTTGCAGCACGCCAGGCCTCCCTGTCCATCACCAACTCCCGGAGTTCACTCAGATTCACGTCCATCGAGTCAGTGATGCCATCCAGCCATCTCATCCTCTGTCGTCCCCTTCTCCTCCTGCCCCCAATCCCTCCCAGCATCAGAGTCTTTTCCAATGAGTCAACTCTTCACATGACACAGCCAAAGTACTGGAGTTTCAGCTTTAGCATAATTCCTTCCAAAGAAATCCCAGGGCTGATCTCCTTAGGATGACCATTTGAGGATATCAAGACAGTCTAATATATTTAATTTACATATACCTCAGTTAAACTTTTTAATTAGTTCAACCTAAATTTTAAAAATAAATAAAATATTTTACAGGGAAACATACATATCCTATGAAACACTGAGAACATAGGATGTATGTGGGAGGGAGGGGAATCGAAGATTCCAAGATGAGAGGGAAATTTTTTCATTTCATCATTCCTTATACTCACTAGGGGCTTCCCTGGTGGCTCAGATGGTAAAGAATCTGCCTACAATGCAGGAGACCTGGGTTAGATTCCTGGGCCAGGAAGATCCTCTAGAGAAGGGAATACCCACTCCAGGATTCTTGCCTGGAGAATTCCATTAACAGAGGAGGCTGGTGGGCCACAGTCTTCAGGGTCGCAAAGAGTGGGACTGAGTGAGTAATACTCACTTTTCACTATAATTACTAAGTCCATTTCCCAGACTGTTTACACCAAGACTAGTACACTCCTCTGAGAAGGCAATGGCACCCCACTCCAGTACTCTTGCTTGGAAAATCCCATGGACGGAGGAGCCTGGTGGGCTGCAGTCCATGGGATCTCAAAGAGTCGGACACAACTGAGAGACTTCACCTTCACTTTTCACTCTTATGCACTGGAGAAGGAAATGGCAACCCACTCCAGTGTTTTGCCTGGAGAATCCCACGGACAGAAGAGCCTGGTAGGCTGCCATCTCTGGGGTTGCACAGAGTCGGACCCAACTGAAGCGACTTAGCAGCAGCAGCAGTACACTCCTAGCATTCTTACTCATTGATCCCTTCCCCAGTCCTAGGCAGATGGCCCTGTTAACCTAGGACTTGCAAAGCTGCTCCACGCATCCTTTCACTCACAGCTTTATGAAGGGTCTCACTCATTCATTCATAGGAGACCCGCCTGCCATCTCTGGTCCAAACGTTTCATTTTCTGGTGTAAGCTGAACAATTTTGGAAATCAAAGTAACATTTCCAAAGCTCTGGGGGAACATTTAGTCTGCCAGCAGAAACTCATTTTCTGCTCGACTAAGATGAATCTTTTATTCTGTTCCTTTACCCAACATAGCTGGTTTGTTTTTCCAGTAGACTTAAGGGTCTGGTCTCCAGGACACTGCAACAACCTCAGGTGCCTTAGGGGGAAACTAAGCTTTCTCAGAAGGCACAGGTCAACATGATCCTCCCTGAGTTCAGAGCCTGCCTCTGTTCTTTAATGACTGCATATCCTCTGATAGTTTGCTTGGTCACTCAGTGTCCTTGTCTATAAAATAGAGGTACATCACAGGGCTGTTGGGAAAACAATGCCTGTGAGCTGGATCATAGAAGTGCTCCATAGAAGTTAGCTGTTGTTATCTGCTGTCATTAAGACATACACATCTTTATCTCTGGGCTTCCCTTGTAGTTCAGTTGGTAAAGAATGTGCCTGCAGTGCAGAAGACCCGGGTTCGATCCCTGAGTTGGGAAAATCCCCTGGAGAAGAAAATGGCAACCCACTCCAGTATTCTTGCCTGGAGAATCCCATGAACAGAGGAGCCTGGCAGGCTACAGTCTTGTGGTCGCAAGAGTCCGACACGACATAGCAACTAAAGAGAGAGAAAGATATCTTTATCTATATACCCATATGTTCTCTTGTAATTTACAAAATAAGAAATGCTTTCACTCTCAGAAAGCTTTTTCCTTTAAATTTCAATGGCATCTCTTATTTTTTCCCAAAGATTATTACCCAGGTTCAGTCGGAGCTTTCATAAGAAAGTTTCAGATTCTATAACACATGTTCTTTTCACCTTTTCATTGTGTGCTTACCTTGATGAAAGATTTAGTTTTACCTCTTTAAATTGAAGAAAATCTCAGTGTTAGCTTTCTACAGTTTATGTTTTAAACTCTGTTATCTTTATTAAGAGCAGCATTAAATATGTTTTATATAATGTATTTGGGTCTAATAGTCAAGTTTATTGAAGCAAAATAGTCCATGATTCCAGGCCCCAGTGACCAGACTGCTTCAACACCTGTCAACACCATTTCCTTAATCACCAAGACTAAGAACATCCAAGTACACCCAGGAAACTTGGAACTACAGAAATTCTAAAAATTGATTAAATTGCCTGGAAATGATAGATCCTAAAGAGATCAAACTTTATTACTTTGGAGATTTTCCTTGTGGACTTCAGCATAAAAAATTCAGGTTTAATAACTCAGCTATGTGAGCAGAATCATCTGTTTTAGCTTGGCTCACCTAATTCTAAATCCACTTTCTAATATTTTCATTCTTAATAGTACCATTCCTCTTAAGCCCTTTGACTGCATATATAGAAATCTTTCAAAAATTAGGTCATCATGCAACATTAAACCTTAATAACTGGATGTACAGGGCATAGAAGCAAATACATCAAATTGCTTTTTGTTAATCGTGATTACATTCTATACAAGAACTTAATGCCAGTATCACCCAGTTTATTAAATCATTCGGCACAACTGGAGAATGTCAAATGAGATAATTGATGGGAAGATATTTTATAAACTGTAAAGGGCAGTATAAATGTTAGGTCTCAAATATTAAATTCATAACTTGGAAAAGTGAACAACACATGTATCTTCAAAAAGACACCACTTAAATTGAAGTCTTAAAAATATGTCTCTCATGTAATAAAAGCTAATATCTGGTTATCCTAGAATTTACTGATGTCACAACCCAGAGAGGACAGAGATAAAGCTATTAGCTTTTTTCTTTTGTTTCAGCATTCGTTTGCTCTATAATTTTTATTTTTCTTAAATAATTTGTTGTAACTACGAACTTCTTAATGGTGGGATAAAATAATTAAATGGTGTGACAAAATAATCCCTTGTCTTTTGATGCATGGTGTCTTCTACTATTTTTTGCCTGTTAAGTTGATTCTTCTGTTGTCAAATCATAATTCTAACATGTCTACACTAATTCTTTACCTGAGCCAAAGAGACTGAAATCACTCATGGGTCTCAGGGTGAAAAAAGCATGATTCCTCAAATGAGCATTAAATAAAACTATTCCCCAAATCAAATACAAGAACTCCAAAGAGATAGTAAGTGTTGCTTTAATAAGGAAGGGCAGCCAGGAAGACTTGATGGAGACTGATCGAGTCATTGGTCAGGAGTTCCTGAACTGACCTACACACCAGAATCACTGGAAATATTTTCAAAATACTAATGCCTGGCTCCCATCACAGAGTACCCAAGGCCGCAGTCTGAGCAAATACACCTACCCTGCAGAGTCACTCAAGCAAAGAACCAGTCCAGGTTTGCCTAAATGTATTGCTGGGGTCCCTTCTGACTTGACAGAGTTGATAACTACTTAGAGAAATGATTAATTAAGAACACGTCCCAGGATGAGTTCCAAAGAAAGAGGATTCTGAGATGATTGGCATGCTGAAAGTTTATCAGGGAGGGCTTTGGGGATTGATGTGTGTGAAAAAGAAGTGAAAGAAACAGATGAGGCATAAAGAGATGATGAGCTGCCATGTATACTCAAGGAAGACCTCAGCTGAAGTGTCAGGCTGTTATAAAGGTACAGCATTTCTTCAGAGCTGTTCCAAAATGAGGCAAGGACACTGGATCTCTGCAGTCCTAAGTTGACCAATCAGAGGATACATGGCCCCCTGGAGGGTTTTTGACCTAGAGTAATTGGGCACTCTTTGGTGGAGGCAGTCTTGAAAGAAGGCTGTCAGTAAGACTGTCTGCCAGCAACTTTCTCAGCTACTGGAGAAGGACATTCTTCACTTGTCTAGAAAGTTCTGGGAGGCACATCATAATGAATGCTTATTAATTTTTTTTTTAACTTCAGTACCTTTGCCATTTTATTATGTGGTCTAGTAAAAATAAAATTAAGCCACTTGGTATAAAAATTCCTCTTACAGGAAATGAGGCTTTGTGTAGGAACATAACTTCTTGAGGTTGAGACTGAGTACAAAAGAGATGAATAAAGAAAATCACATTTGAAACCCAAAGGAAGGAGACTGGTGGTGGAGGGGGTGAAAGTGAAAGTGGAAGTCGCTTGGTTGTGTCCTTCTCTCTGCGACCCCACAGACTACTCGTCCATGGAATTCTCCAGGCCAGAATACTGGAGTGGGTAGCCTTTCCCTTCTGCCGGGGATCATCCTAACCCAGGTATCAAACCCAGGTCTCCCGAATTACACGTGGATTCTTTACCAGCTGAGGGTGGAGGGGGTAGGAAGAGCATAAGGGTAAAGATTAGAGAATATATATGATTAAATAGCACTGGTAAAAAAGATTATTATCAAGGATATTTGATATTCAATTTGTTATTTTGTGTAAACCACCCCCTCCATTTCCACCATAAAACACATGTAGGAGACTTTGAGGGGTTTACTTTTTTTTTTTTTGGCCTCCTTGTGTGTTTCCTGTGTTTTGTGGAAATCAGTTATAGATACAACAGAAATGTTGATACAGTGGGAGGGTGACATCTTGACACAGAAGTAATGGAGCTGTTGCATGTGTGCTAAGTCGCTTCAATCGTGCCCGACGCTTTGTGCCCCCAGAGACTGTAGGCTCCTCTGTTCTTGGGATTCTCCAGGCAAAAATACAAGAGTGGGTTGCCAAGCCCTCCTCCAGGGGATCTCTGGATCCAGGGATCAAACACACGTCTCTTGTCTCTTACGTCTCCTGCATTGCAGTCGGGTTCTTTACCACTACCTCTGCCTGAGAAGCCCTTAAAGATACTGAAACACCAGGAGACATCTTAAATGGCTATTATTATGATTACTTCCAGCATTTGTCCATGGCAAGTAGCACATAGATGCAAGGGCTTAGGTAGTTGCTTTGGTGGCTGCAAGAAACAGGAAATTCACTAGGTCCTACTGTGTGCATGCTCAGTTGTGTCCAACTCTTTGCAACCCCATGGACTATAGCTTGCCAGGCTCTACATCCATAGAATTTTCCAGGCAAGAATACTGGAGTGGGTTGCCATTTCCTCCTCCAGGGAATCTTCTTGACCCAGGGATTGAATCCTAACTTGTTGTTGTTCAGCCACCTAGTCATGTCTGACTCATTGTGACCTCATGGACTGTAGCTCACCAGGCCTCTCGGTCCCTCACCACCTCCCAAAGTATGCCCAAGTTCATGTCCACTGCATCAGTGATGCCATCCAGCTATCTCATCCTCCGATGCCCTCTTCTCCTTCTGCCCTCTGTCATCTGATGCAAACAATTGACTCATAGGAAAAGATCTTGATGCTTGGAAAGATTGAGGGGAAAGATTGAACCCTACTGTACAGTCAAATTGGGAGGAGAGAGTGTCTAAGAAAAAAAAGTGGTGGGAAATGCAGGATTCATTCCGAAATACACACTGAAAGGGTCATCTGATCCAGAAGGCCCACAAACATCCTCCTAACAAAGAGGTAAGTTCTTTGTGTAAGCCTCTAGGGATGTATTTCTATGATTTAAAGGAGTTCCTTCTATCCAGACTGTAAATTAGATAAAGGAATTTTTTAATTCCTTGTTAAAAATGGTTTTGCTTTCCTTCAAATATCCTAATTTAGCTGATAAAATATGCACATACCTGCATGTTAGCAGGGGCTTCCCAGGTGGCACTAGTGGTAAAAGACCCACCTGCCAATGCAGGAGACATAAGAGACACGGGTTCATTCCTTGGGTGGGGAAGATCCCCTGGAGGAGGACAAGGCAATCCACTCCAGCATTCCTGCCTGGAGAATCCCATGGACAGAGGAGCCTGGCAGGCTACAGTCCACCGGGTCACAAAGAGTTGGACACAACTGAAGCAACTTAGCATGCACATACATGTTAGTAGACCAATTGATTGGTAAGCATGCCTTCAATTCTGTTAGATTATACATACAGAAGTTTAGATATGATATTGTACCATACTGTTCAATGCTGCATAGGGAGCTAATTAAAAACAAATTCTTAGAGGTTTGGTTCCTCAAGATAAAAGAAATATTCAGACAGTAATAGAGTACAGTTTGTTAGAATAAAGAAGTATAGTAGATAATTAATTCTTACTAGACATTAGTCTTATCTTCCAGAGCAAATCTGCAACTGACATTAATCTCAGAGATTTGAAAAAAAATGTTTGCAGTTAGAAAAAATAACCCAAGTTTTATTCATCTTATTTTTCTCTTCCAACTTTGTTATCACCTTAGAAACATAGGTGTCAGATGTAAGAATTATCCATTATAAAATTTATTAAGATATGTGAGAACAGTCATGATCAACAACTGTTACTGTATAGGTGAATTGCCTACCCAATTTATATACCCCATGTGTGGTATTCAAAATGTTTGCCTATATTTTTAAAGAAAGTAAAACTAATTTACTTTAAAAATATTTTAAAGAAAGTAAAAAACAACTTTCAAAATTAATTTGCTAGCTGCAATTCATTTACAGCAGGTGCTTTTTTGGCTTGATTATCTGGATTATATGTATTTTTTGATTACCTTAAGTACCGAGCTATTTAATTTAGATCAAGAAAGCTTAAAATGTAGTTTCACATCTTTGACTCCTTCTAATCCTACCATTGTGTTGTGCACACTATAGGTTTTCTAACAATTAGTGAATGGAATTTTGAGAAAAAAAGTTAGACCAAGTGACTGAGAATGTAGGCTATTTTCATGTCATCCAGTGGTACATATCAATGATTTATTGAATAAAACACTAAAAAGGCATATTAAAAATTAAAAAAAATAAATTAGCCTAATGTTATAGTAGCAATAACATAGTCATTTGTGTCACACATATCCTACACTTATTGATGTGCTTGAAATACATTATTTTCCTTTAAAAGTACCCAAACATTAATCCTTCTTACAGCTGAGTAAACTTACTATTCAAAAAAAATAAATAAACAAGTTATCTAAAATCACATTGTGGATTACATAATTTGGAGGAAAATTCATGCATGTTTAATTCTAAAATCCAATCCTTTTAACTACCACACATTCTTTTAAATAAATTTTCATTTTCATTGTAATAAATATTCATAAAACTGGTTTTATCTCCAATAAAGCAAAATTTCAGGCTTCACTTGTAAATTGTACATGTTCTGGTAAGAAGTCAACCTTTTAATATATTTGAAAGTTGACCTTATAATTGTAATGCTGCTCATGTTCCCAGCAAATAACAGAAGTAATTCAATAGGGGAAAAGAAATAAGAAAGAAAAATATATAATCTGAGAAAGAATGAGTGAGGAATAGATTAGTCTGTTTCTAGAAGGAGTTTGTAAGTAGCCAGAATCATGGAATCAGGGATGTTACAAAGTTTAGTGGAAAGAGAAGGATTTTAGGGCTAAAAGTCCTGAATTATCACTACAGAATTGTCAGTTACTAATGTCATGACCACATATGACCATACAAACCCTGTTGGCGTTGGCATCCTTTTCGCTATTATGGGCATAATAACAATGTCTGTTATATTCTTAATTTAAAATATTATTATGAGTGGCTAGAGAAGGAAATGGTAACCCACTCCAGTATTCTTGCCTGAGAAATCCCATGGGCAGAGAAGCCTGGGGAACTACAGTCCATGGGTTTGCAAAAGAATCAGACATGACTGAGCACACATACCACACCATTAAGAGAGGCAAAAAGAATAGGCATATGAAAACTCATTGTAAAATGTAAATGTATATAAATATTAATTTTGATCTTTTAACCTGACTAGTGATTATCACAGCAGTTGTTCATTATGAATAAGCCTACAAACTGAGTCTATAACTTTGGCTTAGTTTTCCATAGTCAAGCAAAAGAAAAACTGAAAACATTAAACTAAAAGTATCTGACCTTCCCTAGATGATCTATTTTCTGTCAATATTATAGCTGTGTTTATAGTACAGCAGAATAATAAAGTCATTCACATAAATCAAAGAGTTTGGGTTTCAGTGAAGCATTCTTAAAAAGGTTTTGTTAAAATTAACACTTTATATATGGGAATAGAAAATATTTTTTAATCCTTAAGAGACAAATCTTGTGGTGCAAGAAACCATGAAGCATTAAGGAAACATATTCTGCTTTGTACTTTAACCTGGAAAGATACTTAGTTGTTGAACAACCAATAGATTGAGCCTCTCTGCTGTACAAGCAGGATGCCATTTGTGAAATCTACAAAGTAATCAAGACTTGGGATCTACCCTCCAGCAGTTTCTGTCTCTATAGAGAGAAAAGTCATTTGACTAGCTACTACATGAGGTGGTAAGTGAACAGCAGAAATGGACCTGATTTCCCTTGGAACTATGAAAAAGAATATGTGACTCTGTTTTGGCTTATCTCTTCATCATGGCAATACTTTACCATGAGTGTAGAAGGATAAGTTTCTCAAACCCCAAAGGGAGAAAAAGAATATTCTAGAAGGAAACAACATAATCAAAAACATCAAGGTGAGATTGCAATACATATTTCAGAATGGTCTTGTCATTTGACGGGACTGAGGAATAGAATGGAGTGGCAAGGGAATAGATTTGCTTAAAGTGAGGTCTTGTTCAGATAATGCTCAACCCTGCACAGCATCCTAAAAAATTTTAGATTTTTATGCCTTAAGTTATGGAAAGTTGTGATAAGGGGTTAATATCCAAATGCATAAAGAACTCATAAAACTCAATAGCAAAATGCCAAATAATGTGACTACTAAGTGGGCAAAGAAATCAAATAGACATTTTTCCATAGAGCATAGTAAAATGGCCAACAGGAACATGAAAAGGTGTTCGGCATCAGTAATCATCACAGAAATGAAATGTTAGAATGGCTATTATCAAAAAGGCAAAATAATAAGTGTTGGTGAGTATATGGTGAAAGGAGAACCCTGTGCACTGTTATTGGGAAAGTAAATTGGTACAACCACTGTGAGAAATGGGCTTCCCTGATAGCTCAGTTGGTAAAGAATCTGCCTGCAATGCAGGAGACCCCAGTTCGATTCCTGGGTTGGGAACATCTACTGGAGGAGGCATAGGTTACCCACTCCAGTATTCTTGGGCTTCCTTTGTGGCTCAGCTAGTAAATAATCTGCCTGCAGTGCGGGAGACCTGGGTTCGATCCCTGGGTTGTGAAGATCCCCTGGAGAAGGGAAAAGCTACCCACTCCAGTATTCTGGCCTGGAGAATTCCATGAACTGTATAATCCATGGGGTCACAAAGAGCTGGACACGACTAAGCAACTATCACTTTCACTTCACTTTCTGTGGAAAACAGTATGAAAGTTCCTCAAGTAATTAACAATGATCTACCACATGATTCATCAATGCCACCTCTGAGTATATGTCCAAAGGAAATGAAAACAGAATCTTGAGGAAATAATCTGCACTTGCTTGTTTATTGTAGCATTATACACAATAGTCAAGATATGGAATCAACTTGTGTTCATCAGCAGATGCATGGATAACAAACATGTAGTGGACTATGATTCAGTCCTGAGAAAGAAGGAAGTTCTGACATTCACAACAACAATGGATGGACCTTGAGGGTGTTATGTGAAGTGAAATGTCAGACAAAGTACGATTTCATGTAGTTGTAGAATCTCAAAAAAAAAAAAAACAATTTGTCAAAAGAGTAAAGTGAATGGTAGTTAACAGATGCTGAAGGGCTGGGGAAATAGGAAATGTTGGTCAAAATGTACAAACTTCCACTTATAAGGTGAATAAATCTGGGGCATTTAAAGTACATCATTGTAATTATGATGCCACAAATTTGGAAAACTCAGCAGTGGCCTCAGGAGTGGAAACAGTCAGTTTTCATTCCAATCCCAAAGAAGGGTAATGCCAAAGAAAGTTCAAACTATCACACAATTGCACTCATCTCACATGCTAGCAAAGTAATGCTCAAAATTCTCCAAGCCAGGCTTCAACAGTACATGAACTGTGAACTTCCAGATGTTTAAGCTGGATCTAGAAAAGGCAGAAGTACCAGAGATCAAATTACCAACATTCAATGGATTTTCGAAAAAGCAAGAGAATTCCAGAAAAACATCTACTTCTCCTTTATTGATTATGCCAAAGCCTTTAACTGTGTAGATCACAAAAAAAAACTGTGGAAAATGCTTCAAGAGATGGGAATACCAGACCACTTTTCCTGCCTCCTGAGAAATCTGTATGCAGGTCAAGAAGCAACAGTTAGAAGCAGACATGGAACAACAGACGTGTGCCAAATTGGGAAAGGAGTATGTCAAGTCTGTATATTGTCACCGTGCTTATTTAACTTATATGCAGAGTACATCATGTGAAATGCCAGGCTGGATGAAGCAGAAGCTGGAATCAAGATTGCCAGGAGAAATACCAATAACCTCAGATACACAGATGACACCACCCTTATGGCAGAAAGTGAAGAAGAACTAAACAACCTCTTGATGAAAGTAAAAGAGGAGAGTGAAAAAGCTGGCTTAAAACTTAACATTCAAAAAATGAAGATCATGGCATCTGGTCCCATCACTTCATGGCAAATAGATGGGAAAACAATGGAAAGAGTAACAGACTTTATTTTGGGGGGCTCCAAAATCACTGCAGATGGTGACTACAGCTATGAAATTAAAAGATGCTTGCTCCTTGGAAGAAAAGCTATGACCAACCTTGACAGTATACGAAAAAGTGGAGACATTACTTTCCAACAAAGGTCTGTCTGGTCAAAGCTATGGTTTTTCCAATAGTCATGTATGGATGTAAGAGTTGGACTATAAAGAAAGCTGAGTGCCGAAGAATTGATGCTTTTGAACTGCAGTGTTGAAGAAGACTCTTGAGAGTCCCTTGGACTGAAAGGAGATCCAACCAATCCATCTTAAAGGAGATCAGTCTTGAGTGTTCACTGGAAGGACTGATGTTGAAGCTGAAACTCCAATACTTTGGCCACCTGATGTGAACAGCTGACTCATTGGAAAAGACCCTGATGCTGGGAAAGGTTGAAGGCGGGAGGAGAAGGAAGTGACAGAGGATGAGATGGTTGGATGGTGTCACCGACCCGATAAACATGAGTTTGAATAATCTCTGGGAGTTGGTGATAAACAGGGAAGCCTGGTGTGCTGCAGTCCATGGGGTTGCAAAGAGGTGGATACGACTGAGCGACTGAACTGAACTGATTGAACTGATGGTAATTATAGTTAATGTATTATCTACTAGAAAGTTGCTGAGAGGGTGAATTGTAAGTGTTCTCACTGAAAAAAGGACATGGTAATTATAAGACTTGATGAAGGTATCAGCTAATGCTAATGTGGATATCATTTTGCAATGTATTAATACAAGTGTATCAAATCAACATATTATACAGCTTAAATTTATACAATGTTACGTGTCAATTATATCTTGAAATATGGAAACTGTTAGATTAAAATAAAATGATTCTCCTAAAGTTCTGTGGCCAATGACCAAATAAAGCACATGTATATAACTATTTCACTGTATTTTCGTGTTATTGGATGGTTCAGTCCTTAATATGATTGCTTAATTTAATAATCAATCTATTATGAATATTGTTATATGACCTTTGAAGGGAGATTTTGATTTAGAAAATAACTGATCTTTAGGGCAGGAAGGAGATATGCTAAAATTGGAAAGGGTCCCTGAAGGAAAATCCAATAGTATCAAAGAGACAAGAGACCACTCTGATTCTGGTAGAAAAAGAAATCTATTCCTCCTAGTTGCAGTAATGGAACCTTCTCTAGGTTGAAAGGAAATCTATACATCAAAACATGAATGGTACTCAGATTGCTCTCAGAATCACGTCTGAAGGCGATGGGGAGTTAACTGACGCAACTTACTGGCTTGCCTACGGACAAAGACACGGACAACAGCATAATCAGACCTAAAACGGAAAGAGGCAGAACCAGGAAAAGAAACAGTCTTTACGATATATATCTGTGTGCGTGTGAGAGCATTAGCATACTTGAAATCATGAACGAAAAATAGAGCAATCACAATTTTGGAGTATATTTTATCCATTATGTGAAAGTCGCTCAGTCATGTCTGACTCTTTGCAACCCCATGGACTGTAGCCTGCCAGGTTCCTTTGTCCATGGTATTCTCCAGGCCTGAATACTGGAGTGGGTAGCCGTTCCCTTCTCCAGGGGATCTTCCCAACCCAGACATCGAACCCAGGTCTCCCACATTGAAGGCAGAGTCTTCCCTATCTTAGCCACCAGGGAAGCCCGTTCATATAAATGAAGAGGATGTAGGCAGGTCTTTCATCTTTCACACTTTCACAATTGTGAGAAAGACTTAGTGTGTGCTAGCTGACAGTATCTTCTCTGATTTTCACTTACATTATCTCAGTGAAATTATTCACATGGAACCCAAATAGGTCAAGCTCTTCAACCAAAGCTACCTAAAATTATTGGCACTTGTTAGTGAATTGTGGCATCAAAGTCAACAAATTCTAGTAAATTCTTACCCAGGTTTGGAAAGACTTAGTTAAAAATAATTTCAAATATCTAAGAAAATATACACTGTGGCCTAATGCCATGTTGTTTAAATCCCAAACACCTCTAGCTTGCTTCTCCTAAAACATCCCGTGACTCACAGTTTCAAAACTCAGTGACTTTGGGCCTCCAGGATGGATTAGAGTTACACGATGTTTAACACCTCAAAGTAGTGTGTGGGGTCTGAAGACAAAACTTTTCTGCTAAGGTAATCAGTATCTCTCTCACTGTCTTTACTTCTCTTGCTTCTTTTTCCAGCCTAAGAAATGGAATTACACAAATTCAAATAGATCACTAGTTATGGCAGAAAAATCATAATATTATGATTGATTTAGGTCATGGGAATGGCTAAACAATTATCAGTTGACAATATTCTTTACATTTTTTAGATTTATAGTTGAAAGTGAAAAGGAGCCATTTCCATAAAGACCAGAATGTATGGATTTGCTTTTTTCTAAATTGTTTCTTTTAATTAATTGATTTGGTTGCACAGGTCTTAGCTGCAGTATGCTGGCTCTTAGACCTTCGTTGTAGCCTGTGGTATCTTTTAGTCACAGCCTGCAAACTCTTAGTTGCAGCATGCAGGATCTAGTTCCCTGACAAGGGATTGAACCCAGGCCCCCTGCATTGGAAGCACTGAGTCTTAGCCACTGAACAACCAGGGAAGTCTTTGGATTTACTCTTGAACAAGGCATTCTTTGATTAAAGGGAAAATTTCCCTTTATCTATCAAGTTGACATTATGTACAGAGAAAGACATACATTTTTGTGTAAGCAGTCTCTTAATTAACATTATCACAGTTTTCCTTCCGTTTGATGGTGTATGTTAATAAGAATAGATGAGATTGGAGATTCAGGCTCTCCATTTTCTCTCTAAAAATATCCTGGCCCATGCAGAGCTTTCACCTTTGACCTTGGCTTCATCAACACCATGATCTCAGCAATCCATCTATCATCTCTGCCTTTTGACCTAAGGAATCTGACCACATTACATCAGAGAAGAGTGTCACAGTTGACAATTAATATTTTAGAGTTATAACTACATATGAACCTGTGTGCTTGCATTTTCAGCAATATCGTTGTCTAGTGTTATTTTTAAAATTAATTAACTTTTTTATTGAAGGATAATTGCTTTACAGATTTTTGCTGTTTTCTGTCAAACCTCAACATGAATCAGCCGTAGGTATACATATATCCCCTCCCTTTTGAACCTCCCTCCCATCTCCCTCCCACTCCACCCCTCTAGGTTGATACAGAGACCCTGTTTGACTTTCCTAAGCCATACAGAAAATTCTCATTGGCTATCTATTTTGCACATGGTAATGTAAGTTTCCATGTTACTCTTTCCATACATCTCATCCTCTCCTCCCCTCTCTCCATGTCCATAAGTCTATACTGTATGTCTGTTTCTCCATTGCTGCTCTGTAAATAGATTTTTCAGAACCATGTCTAGTGCTATTTATTTCTAAAATAAAAAGGGGCAAACATATTATGTGATCTGCTACCAAATATGATTTCAAATGGCAAATGTTAATAATATCTCTGGACAAGAGTAGTAGGATTCAGTAGGCCTGGTTACAAATCAAAGCTAAGTCTAGCTTTCTCTTAAATAAAGCTCTGTATTTATTTGAATGGTATCTGGTTGGTCATTCATAAATACTAAAAATCAGTGAAGAGAACTGCTGCTGCTGCTGCTGCTAAGTCACTTCAGTCGTGTCCAACTCTGTGCGACCCCATAGACGGCAGCCCACCAGGCTTCCCCATCCCTGGGATTCTCCAGGCAACACTGGAGTGGGTTGCCATTTCCTTCTCCAATGCATGAAGTGAAAAGTCAAAGTGAAGTCGCTCAGCCGTGTCCGACTCTTAGCGACCCCATGGACTGCAGCCTACCAGGCTCCTCTGTCCGTGGGGTTTTCCAGGCAAGAGTACTGGAGTGGAGTGCCATTGCCTTCTCCAGAAGAGAGAACTGATTGACCTAATATTCCACTTACCTATGTCTTCTGTGAGTTAAAACCCCATGTAAGTAATTTAAGAGTTAAAATCAAGGCATCTTGTGTTGGTGTCAACTTTCTCCATCATTTACATGTTTTCTAACTGGAGCAGCTATGTCTGTACAAGACAATTCAGTCTTCAAGCCAGAATGAATGAGGCTAATACCTGTTTTCTTCTGAAAACTTGCCATTCATTGCAAGTGAGACTTCAGCTCCATCTTGTTCATCTGTCAGTGGGGCCAATGTATGCTTGAAGTTATTAAAGAGCCACTTTCTATCATATGGGTTGAAAAGCAGAGGGAACTGGCCTTCACTTGGGACTAACCCAGAAACTGTGCAGAGTCAGAAATCAGAGGGGATAGGAAACTCCTTGAGAGAGGAGTCCTTTGCCTCCTTGTCAGACATTCTTTATCACCAGCCCCATTGCCCTCTGTAGGTTCCAAAAGACACTCCTGAATCCTGGTTCTAAATTCGGTAGGTGGGTGGGTGAGTGAGTGCTCAATCATATCCAGCTCTTTACAACCCCATGGACTGTAGCCTGCCAGCTTTCTCCTCCATGGGATTCTCCAGGCAAGAGAATGGAGTGGGTTGCCAGTTACTCCTCCAGGGGATCTTCCCCAACCCAGCGACTGAATGTGTGTCTTCTGCATTGCAGGCGGATTCTTTACCACTGGACCATTAAATTTGACTCATTGCTTAAAACAATTTTGTTTAACCTAAAACCAAAGAAGCCCTAAGAAATATAACTGGTAACCAGGAAGTCTCAAAGGGAAATCAAGGGAGGTTAATTGATTCATAATCTTCAAAGAGTCTAGCTGAAAATTTTCTTGCAAAAGCAAAGTAAACTTCATTTAAATATTTTTCAACATATAATATGTGATATCAATCAACTGTCTTAAAGACATAAGAGAAAAAAATCTCTAATAAACTTGGTCTGTCTACACAATAAATATGCCATTCAAAAAGGGTAAAGCCATATATTATGCTAACAGTTCACCCGGAGACGTGTCATTCTGCATGTGGAATGGTGGCATTTATTACTTAGAATAAGCAGATTAACATGAAATATGAATTTGATTCTGGTTCATTTGGGGAAGACAAGATCCCATTGAACTTGAGACAGAGGTACCATATGGAGATAAGCATGGGTAATGAGAAGAAAACACTGGAAGAAGGCACATTGCCAAATATCGTGAGTGTAAATCTGTTTACCAATGGTGTCCTATACACCTCAAAAGACCTTTACTATTACCCCTGAGTAATAGTTTTCAGGCTACAGCAAGAGTATGAATATATATTAAGAGGGATAAATGATTCAACTAAGATTTATTCTGTTAACTAAGAGAGCCAGAGGCAATTTCATATTTGCATTTTTATTATCACCTCTTAAAATAAGATTACATAAATTCTAAATTATCCAGTTGTTTTTAAAACTTTTTTTTTGCATTAAACTTTAAGTTAAAATTTATATTTGAAATAAAATCTATTTGGGGAGAAAAATTATTCTCTCCTATGAGACTTGGTGGAAACTTTATATTTCTGTTTTTTATAATACTTCTCTAAAGACTATTGACCATGTCATGAATATTTCATTCTCTAAATTCAACACTGGTGTTTTGTTAATGTCTATGTTTTAAAAAATATGAAGTGACTCCATGAGATAAGGTGAGTGAACTGGTTCACACATCTAGCACAAATGGGTCAAAACTCGCCTACCAGAAAATTCAAAGGCATAGAATGTCTTGTCCCTTAAACTATACTAATGGAAGGGTGTTTATATTTTAATATTTTTACATATTAATTAAATGTTATTCATGAAAGAGATGTGTAATTTTCAATCAGTGCTAATTCCATTACTTTATGGGGCAACATAATTTAGAAATTGCACAAACAGAAATCTTGATCTTTTGAACTGGGGTTTGAATATGATAGAAAGAGAGTTTTATACTATCAATTCTTAGATCTCTGCTCCAGGAAATTACATTTCAGCTGCTCACTCACTGTTATTTTTATAAACAAAAAGAAATGGTTATTGCTGGTATAATGATGGGATGCACTTCAGAGACTGATATTATTACACAGTGAATAAGGCACTACATAAATCAGAACTTTAAAAACAGGCAAATTTGACATGTGGCTTCAAGGGCACTTAGGGATGTAGTGCCCTCTCAATGTGAACGCCTAACTTCCATTATTGTTAGTAATATTTTCTCATATAAGTATCTCAGGGAAAGAAACCATTTCCCTTTTATTGGTTGCCATCTCCATGTTTCTGAGTGTGTTGCCAGCTCTTCACAGGTTGAACTAAATATACTGATTTAAATGTATATTAAATCTCCTCCTAACAAGATGGTGAGCTACTTAAGACTATTATTGGTTTTTAATATTAGAACAAAGATGATGTCAGATATTGAAACATCAGTAAGCTATCATTATTTAATTGTTCTTTGTGTACAGCATAATACTGCTTTCCTGAGTTTTGGTAAAGAATATCTTATGAGGTTGCAAAAATTTTTTACTGTACTTCTTATAAAAAGTAAACTTCAAACTCTAAGTGCCTGATGACAGAATAAACCAAAATGGAAAGAACCTATCATTGCCACTTGGAAGGTGTTAGGACCTAAGGACTCAGTAAAAATGAGATTGGTAGTGCCAGGTCGATCCTTACTGGGTAGCAACTCACATCAATTTCCCTGTTACAGGTTACTGAACATGGAGGACAACCTACTAAAAACAGTAGACTGTTGTAAAGACTGTTGTTCTGTGAACATAAACTGCTTATCACTTCTTATGTGTGAAAATGATTATCTGTTCTAGTCAAAATTAGTATTAGTGACAGGCAGGTATGACAGCTAAAAAGACAAAACGGAAGCTCACTGCAAGGAGATAAGAGCATATTTGTCAAGACTGGACAGTATTTTTAAACATAAAGAAAAATTAAATTTCAGGTAACTTATCATTACTAAAATTATATTCAGTAAAATGTGTAAAAGGCAAACACAGAGTAGAAAAGAAGCAAAGGGTGGGTAAAATAAAGGTACAAGAAATGAGTGTGGGGATAGAGATTATACTCTCTATTCACAGAGCAAGGCTTTGGTTACAAGAACAAATGTCATAAAATATCTTCAGCTTGTTCTAAGTTTCAATTTCCTCAACCAGAAAATAGAGATATTAACAATTATACATATTTCATGGCATTGTTCTGTACATTAAATGAGTTAATATGTATGAAGTACTTTGAAGAGTACCTTGAGTATAACAGGGACAGCTCAAGGGATGTTACCTTCTACCCTTTTAATTATTATTACACTATTTCTTGATGAAAAAGAGAGCACTTGGAGAGTGATCACTTTCCAAATGATTTATGCTTTATCTTTACATTAGAAAGAGACAATGTATTATAGACTATCCTAAGGAACATTAAAAAAGTCTATTAAATTGAACAAGTAAATTTAGTGGGTCATAAGATACAGAAGCAATATAAAAAACTCATTGTTATTTTTTATAAGCTAGCAACAAGCAATTGGGAAGTAAAAGTAAAATATAATTATATTTATACTGGTGAGAAAAATGTGAAAGATTTAGATATAAATTTAACACAAGATATTTATGACCTCTATATGTAAAAATCTACAACATATTGAAAACGAAGAGCTGCCTACATAGGGAGATATACTATGCTCATGGATTGTAAGATAATATTGTTATGATGCCAGTTTTTAATCAGTTGACCAATAATTATATCAGCAAACTTGGGAGGTCTTAAATACTTGACTTCAAAACTTAATATAAAAATATAATAATCAAGTCAGTGTAGTATTGTTATAGAATAGACCAAAGGGATCAGTGAAACAAAATAGTCCTACAATAATCAACTGATATTCAACAAATTTCCCAAAGCAGTTCCTAATGTGGAAAGGAAAATCTTTTAACTAAGGCGCTAGATCTGGATACCCATATGCAAAAATGTGAACCTTGGCTCCTATTTCACACTATACACAAAAGTTGACTTGAGTTGGATCAAAGACGAAAACATAAATGGTAAAACTATACAGATTCTAAAGGAAAATAGAAGAAAATATTTCTACAACAAGCAGGCATTGACTCCTTCGACACAGAAAGCAACAATCACAAAAGGAAAAACTGATAAATTAGGCTTCATCAAAACCAAAACTTTCTGCTCATCAAAAGACATTATAAAGAAAATAAATAGGCACATTTCAGCCTTGAAAAAAATATTTTCAAAATATTTTGACACAGAAGTTGTACACAAAATATATAACTCTTCAGTCACTTCAGTTCAGTTGCTCAGTCATGTCCGACTCTTTGGGACCCCATGAATCGCAGCATGCCAGGCTTCCCTGTCCATCAGTCGCAGCATGCCAGGCTTCCCTGTCCATCACCAACTCCCGGAGTTCACTCAAACTCATGTCCATTGAGTTGGTGATGCCATCCAACAATCTCATCCTCTGTCGTCCCCTTCTCTTCCTGCCCCCAATCCTTCCCAACATCAGAGTATTTTCCAATGAGTCAACTCTTCGCATGAGGTGGCCAAAGTATTGGAGTTTCAGCGTTAGCATTAGTCCTTCCAATGAACACCCAGGACTGATCTCCTTTAGAATGGACTGGTTGGATCTCCTTGCAGACCAAGGGATTCTCAAGAGTCTTCTTCAACACCACAGTTCAAAAGCATCAATTCTTCGGTGCTCAGCTTTCTTCATAGTCCAACTCTCACATCCATACATGACCACTGGAAAAACCATAGCCTTGACTAGACGGACCTTTGTTGGCAAAGTAATGTCTCTGCTTTTTAATATGCTATCTAGGTTGGTCATAACTTTCCTTCCAAGGAGTAAGTGTCTTTTAATTTCATGGCTGCAATCACCATCTGCAGTAAATGACTCCCAAATCAAAATATCTTGCAGGAAGATCCTCTTTAACAAATCTGAGAAAGCATTAATGACAAGGTAGCTTTCTATTGCTGAACAGTTATAATAGACAATGTTCATTTTATTCAGTTGTACCTCTATTCAATGAAAATTAAGTTAGGCTCTTGGGAATACAAAAGGGAACAATCCCAATTGCTTCCTAGTGAAGTGAGTGAAAGGAGTGAATGAAATTGAATGAGTCAGACCAGAAAATAGACAATGACAAAGCACTTTTATAAGCACCAGTATAAAGAGATGTGGAAAATACTGCAGCAACAAATAGGAGGATGAGCACACTCCAGGCTTCAGCAATGGTTAACCCAAGGGAGAAACATCAAAGCTAAGCCTGAAATTCAACAGAAGTTGATAGCGGAAGCATGCATATGTGGCAGAGTGAGGAGGAGACAAGAGATTTCAGATAGATGGAACAAAATGAGCAAAGGTGAGGGGAAAAAAAGACAGAACAGTGGGCAAATTGGAAATAGTTCAGCTTGGAAATTCACACAAGACCTGTTTGCAAGCCTGGTTCTGGGAACACCTAGGTTATTGGATTATGCCAAGGTCGGGAGAAGAGGGAGACAGGAGAATGAAATGGTTGGATGGCATCACTGATTCAATGGATATGAACTTGGGCAAAATCCAGGAGATGGTGAGAGACAGGGAAGCCTCGTGAGCTGCAGTCCGTGGGGTTGCAAAGAGTTGGACACAACTTGGTGACTGCTGCTGCTAAGTCGCTTCAGTCGTGTCTGACTCTGCGACCCCATAGATGGCAGCCCACCAGGCTCCCCCGTCCCTGGGATTCTCCAGGCGAGAACACTGGAGTGGGTTGACTAAACAACAGCAGAAGGGTCGGGGTTGTGTTTGTCCTTGCTTTGCTGAGGGAATAAAAGCAGTTCTTGGCTTCCTGGGTGGCTCAGTGGTAAAGAATCCACCTGCCAATTTACGAGATGCAGGAGACTCGGGTTTGATCCATGAGTCAGGAAGATCTCCTAGAGGAGGAAATGGCAATCCACTCCAGTATCTTGCCTGGAAAATTCCATGGACAGAGGAGCCTGGAGGGCTACAGTCCATGGGGTCGCAAAGAATAGGACACGACTGAGCACAAATGCTTGTGAGGTGTATGAGTGCCACCAGGATCTAGGCAGAGGCTATTTCCTCTAATGTCATCTGCTAGCCATCCTTTAAAAATGCAGTTCAAAATTCATTTCTATGAAGTCTTCTTTCCTTCTCTTCTCTGATAGTGTATTACAATACAGCTACCTTTACAGAGACATCACATTGTATTTTAAGTGTTTCCTCACCAAATGAAAAGTGTCAAAGGCAGGAGTGACAGTTCACTCACCTATATTAACAGCTCATAGTAGGAAACCTTGAACACAGTAGGCATTTAGTAATCAAAAGCCGTCCACTCCTGGTTCCAGATACAATGTGTAAGTTACCTATACAGCAACCATGTTCCTCTGACCATTAAGAACAGGCCGACTTTCATGTCTGTGTCTTGTTTCCTCTCAATAAACCATCAAAATCTCCCAGAAACTCCAAATGACATCTTTTACTGCCATTTCAATGCCTTAATGCCTTTTGCAATTTGAGTGAACACAACAATTCTTTGTCTGACCATGGGTACCAATTTTTTCATTCAGAGAATGAGTTCATGAAAGTATATGTCATGTTGTCTGCAAGCATCAGTGCCTAAGAGGCAGAAATTAATTGTGAGAATGTTCTGCTCAATTGATGGCATGCTGGGGTTGCTCAATACTTATTTAAAATACCAACAAAACTTGTTTCTTTGCTTTGACATTTGAACCAGCTATAGAATGTGGGGCAAGGATTTTGATTCCCATACATCTACATGCCAAAGTTGAAAAATAAGGGACCTCTTTTTCCTTCAGAATTGTTTCATGCCTGTATCAAAATACCAAGTTACCATGGTGATAGCTACTCCTGTAAATAGGGCAACTCTACCCCCCTATAGAAGCAAATGTAACACAAAGGGGAGGAAGAATAAAGCTCTGAAATAGAGGACAAAAGAGCCTGGGGAAAATCCCCACAGTGAAAGAGATAAAGGCTGTTGCAGATAAAAGTCTTGGAAGGTGACAGGCATTCCTTTTCCCTCCTCCTCCTCACAGGCCTGAGGCGAAGGGGTGGGACCTTGAACCCCTGAGTGCATGTTAATGTGTCTACAGTGGTGGCCCACGGAGGTTGTGTTTGTTGAGCACAGGGAAAATAAAGTGTTCATAAAAATAATAACTAACATTCACTGGGGGCCTAATCTGGACCACACTTTAGTGCACAGTCTCATTCAATCCTCATAACAGCTCTGTGAGGTAGATCGAAAGGTTATTTAAGTTCTTAGGCTGGGATTCAAGCTCTCGCACTTAACCTCTTTCCTTACTGCCTGAAAAGTAACGACGAAGAAATATGAAAATTGAAAGAGACTCTGGCCTGATATTTTAGAAAAGAGTGCAGGAGAGAGGAAGCAGAAAAATCAGGATATGACCAACTAACCCAAGCAATCAGCTGCCCTGAGCTCCACGGACCATTCGTCCACCCCAGCTCGGGGATGACAGCCAGATTGGATTGTGACAATTTGGGTGGAATGGAAGTCAGGAGGAGGTGAGTAGCAAGTTACGGAGGAAAGTTGCAGTCAGGGTAGGAGAGGAAAACTTTCTGCCAACTGACTGAATAGAAACTGAGGTTTATGTGCGTGTGATTAGCTTTTTTGGGTGAAAATATCCCTTCATCCATCCTAACGCATCTCTCAGCTGTATGTCTTCCTTCAGTGAACATGTTTTCCATCTCATTTGAATCAAATTTCAACAAGTTGGTAAGTTAGGGGGAACTGGTGACCTGTGGTTTTCATTGTCATCACTCCAACTGCAAACATTCTTGATTTCTGGCTTCCTTTAGTTTAGGTTGAGGGCTTGGTAAAGAAAGAAAAGGTAGCTTCAGTCTTCTGTGCTTCAATCTGGTCTAGAGGAAGAAATGGAAACCCCGAGCTGCTCCATGGAGGTTGCAGTATCCGTGGAGGTGGCAGTGCTCCACAGGTGTGACAGTGCTGAAGAGGCTTCTAGGGAAGAGCCCTAGCCTCGCAGAAACAGAATAGTTTGGTCAGAGATGTCGGAAAGTCTCCTTCAACATCAGAGCGCAAACTTTAACTGGCCCCCCATGTCATACCAAATTTGTTGAAATGTTAATACCATAATGAATGCAACAAAAAATGAATATTGGTCTGCGAAATAGACTTGCTGGAAGCTTATATATGTTCATTTTAATGAAGGTGCCATTTGTGCAAAATTCACTATCATGCATCACTATGTCTCTCATTTTCCTCCCTGAATCCTACTAACCAGAGTCATCTCCTATTTTATGAACCATTCTGAACTCCACGTAACTTTCTTTGCAAAAATCGAATCCACTGTCAAAGGAGTAAGCTTCTCCACTGAGGATTCCCCTGAATGGCTTGTGTGCTCTGAGAGAAATTCCGAGAGGAACTGCAAAGTGTTTTGGCCAGTGCTCAGCATCGTGGTAAATGTGATCTCCAAAGGTAGTGCTTTCTGCTCTGTACTCATACCAACGTGTAAAATTTGGTAGACTTGAAATAAATCAGCCACTTTCCTCATCAGACATACCTATTAGATTGTATGGTCAACAAATTGGAATAATGACATAAACAATGAAGCCAGTATTAAGCAAACTCAGGACTACTGTCTGTATCTTTTTTTTTTTTGCCACACCCCATGGCATGCAGGATCTTAGTTCCCCAACCAGGGATCAAACTGGGCCCCCTGCATTGGGAGCTCAGATCTTAATCACTGGATCTCCAGGGAAGTCCCCCTGTACCTTTCCTATGAAAGATTTTTATTTTGAGTTTGTTCTATTGCAAAATTATAATGCAAATTTTTGCTTTGGGAAGTTATATCCTTAAGGAGAAAAATTTTATGAAGGAAATTCACACTCACACTTGTTCAAACGCATTTGGGGAAATAAATACATATTTTCCCACTGCAGTTGGACCCAAAGAGTGATTTTAATCAATGATGAAAGTATAAACAATTACTTTGATCAACGATCACTGAGATGTTTCTAAGGACACACAGCACACACACCACTGTAGTTCTCATTGATACTCTGCTGCCTATTTTGTGTGCAAACTACCTAAACTGTGTATATCTTATTCAAACAAAATTGCCAGTTCCTTGAGGGTAAAGCATTACTTACGATAGTGCTAAGCACCTGGGGAAGAGTGACGTTTTACATGGAACCAGTCATAATAAGCAAAACTACAAGTCCACAACCAATGCAAGTCATAAATGTGAAATGAATTGTTTTTCTTCATGATTATTTTTCTGCTGATTTAAAAAATATATAAAACATTTTTGGCCTTTTTTTTTTTTTTTTACAGTTCTTTGCCATTTGGTATAAAGAAATTTGACTGATAGTAAGACTCACCCCTGGAAAATTTAGCTAGATCAATATTTGTATGAGTTAATTTTATCTTAATTAGGTATCTTGAGACTGACTGCAGGCGGACTTTTTCCAGGATGTGCCAGTAAGTGGTGTCTTCCATTTGCTCTTCTCAAAATTGAATCCAAAGGCAAGTATTCAACTGCTTCCCTTTCTCCACTGATACCATGCTCAGAACTAAACTACGATACTGCCAAGATTTTATTATAGTCAAATGCAAGCCAGCTCACATTAGGGACCTACAGATGGAGGAATAAGCAATCCTAATGCTTTAAGTTGTAATGTCGAAAGGTCTTTTTAGGAGTCTTCTAATTTAATGTGATTCAACTTCAAGTTGCTACAAAAAGTCTGTTTCTAATGTAAACACTGTTTCTGCTAGTATCTCACATAGTCACTTTTATTGAATATATTTCAGTAATTCAAAACAACTATCAACTATATAAAAGGTATAATCCTGTTATAATAAACACTCATGTATTCATGCCCATTCAAGGAACAATAATATTAAAATTATCACTGAACTCCCCTGAGTGTCCCTCACTAATTCATTTCCCATCTGTCACCTGCAGGTGTTACCACCAGCCTATATTTTATACTCATCATTCATTCATGATTTTTAACAGTGTTCCCCAAATGATGTGACCCTAAATATACAGTTAAAAAAAAAAAAACTTTTTAGAATTGATTTTAGACTCACTGAAATGTTACAAAAATACGACAGTGTTTTCCTGTGTGGTGTAATCTTTGTGAAGCTTCCCCTAAAGTTATCATCTTGCATAGTTCAATTACCAAAAGCAGTAAACTAACATTGGAAAAATACTATGAACTACAGACCTTTTCAAATCTCACCATTTTTTCTAGCAATGCTCTTTTCCATTCCATATTGCAATGCAGGATCTTACGTTGCATTTACTGTTTTAATTCACATATCTCACTGACTGAATTTAAATATTTCCCTATATGTTTTGGGACTATTTTATCTCCTTTTTTGTTTGAATTGTTTGTTTATGTCTTTTCAGAATTTTTTTATGAACATTTGACTCTTTGTTCCTCAACGTTTGAGTTCTTTATAAATTAGGAATTTAGTCCTCTATTACATATGTTGCAAATATTTTCTCTCCTTTTGACTTTATTTTTGGTATTTTGTGCCACATGAAATTTCAATTTTTATGTGGTCCAACTTAATCTTTTATTGCATCTGTATTTTGAGTCATAGTTAGAAAGATTTCATCTACCCTGAAGTTAAAGATTCATTTATCCATGATTTATTCTTGTGTTTGCATGGTTTAATTTTTTACATATAAGTACCTATACCATTTGGAGTATATTTTTGTGTATGGGGTGAGATGTAGATCTACTTGTATCTTTTTCCAAGTTGCTAAACAGTTATCTTGGCACCATTTATTTTTAAGTCAATCTTGTCCCAGTGATTTGAAATGCCACCTTTATCACATATTGAATGTGTATATGTATTTGGATTTATTTTAGGAGTGTCTATTTTACTTCACTGTTCTATCTAATCATGCACCACAGCAGTTTACTTATAGACACGTTAACAGAGAACAGAGTGTTACAGTGGAAGTGTACTGAACGCGTGATTCTAGAATCTTTATGTTTCAATACCTGGTAGTGGTGGTTTCCCTTTTAGTTTTCCTCTCTTAGTGTTTTCCCACATCGGCTTTAGTATCATAACAACTTTATTAATTTTGGGGTCTTTCTGCAAAAGTATAATTCAGTTACTTATCACTATTGTGCAATATTCCATTATAGAATATACCACAATTTATCCATTCTACAGTTGATGGTCATTTGGATTTTCTTACTTTTTTATTATCAGAATTTCTGCTGTTTTAAACAATCTAGAGTATGTCCTTAATTACACAAGTGGAAGATTTCCCTAGGGCATATACTTATAAATGGAATTTGGGAACGATAGAATATAAACATTTTCAACCTAACTAGATAATGCCAACTTTCTTTCCAAAGAAGCTATTTCGATTCATAGTTCCAGTAGTTCTAAAAAAGAGTGCTTGTTAATTTTTAATCACATGGAGTTTTCTAGTTGATTTTTTCTTCTTTATTATTTTTTATTGTGGTAAAATAACATAAAATTTGCCATCTTAAGTATTTTTAAGTGTATAGTTCAGTGGTATTAAATATATTCATAACATTGTACAACCATTACCATCATCCTTGTAGAGAACATTCTGTGAAATCGAAAACTCCACATTGGTTAAAAAATAACTGCTCATTCCTCACTCTGAAAATGACCATTTCCAGACCCTGGAAAACACCATTATACTTTCTGTCTATGATTTTTGACTACTCTATGTATCTCATATAAGTGAAATTACAAACTATTTGTCATTTTGTGACTGTCTTATTTGACATAGCCTAATGCCCTGAAGTTGCATCCATGTTGTAGCATATGCCAAATTTTTCTTTCTCTTTAAGATTGAATAATATTCTGTTGTATTAATTACTACATTCTGTTTATACAATTCATCTGTCAATGGACACCTGGGTTGTGTTCATGTTTTAGCTACTGTGAATAATGTGGTTTTGAAAATGGCTGTAACAATATCTCTTTGAGATCCTGCTTTCAATTTCTTCAGGTGGACACCTATAAAAGGGATTATTGGATGACGTAGTAGTTCTACATTTAATTTTTTGAGAAACAGCCACATCCAAAGCGGCTGTACCATTTTACATTCCCATCAATGGTGCACAGAGTTTCCAATTATTCCACATCCTCACCAACACTTACTGATTTTGTTTTTACGATTGTTGTTGTTCAGTTGCTAAGTCATGTCTGATTCTTTGCTACCTCATGAACTGCAGCACACCAGGCTTCCCTGTCCTTCACTATCTCCTTCTTCCTGGGAAGCCTGAAAGAACCATGAGCAATTGTAAAAGGAGTACCGTACACTACACATAACTGGAATTATCATAGGAAGGAGAAAATGGAGATATAGTTGAAGTGAAAATGGCACCAACAACTTCTCAAAATTAATGGCAGACAGGAAACCCTAGATCCAGAAGTGTTGGAGAACATCTAGGACACTACATACCAAATAAAACACACCTGTGCGTGTGTGCGTGTTACATTGCTTCAGTTGTGTCTGACTCTTTGCAACCCTATGGACTGTAGCCTGGGCTTCCCAGGTAGCAAAGAACCCACCTGCCAGTGCAGGAGACATAAGAGAAGCAGATTAGATCCCTGGGTGGGGAAGATCCCCTGGAGGAGGGCATGGCAAACCACTCCAGTATTCTTGCCTGGAGAATCCCATGGACAGAGAAGCCTGGAGGCTACAGTCCATGGGGTCACAAAGAGTCAGACATGACTGAAGTGAATTAGCATGCATGCATGGATTGTAGCCCACCAGGCTCCTCTGTCCGTGGGATTCTCCAGCCAAGAATACTGGAGTGAGTAGCCATGCCCACCTCCAGGGGATACCTAGGCAGGTTATATTCAAACTGCAGAAAGCCATAGATAAAGAGAAAATACTGTGGTGATGCCTACACAACTCTATTAATTTATAAGACATCAGTGAATTGTCCAATTAAAGTGAGTAAATGTTATGATATGTAATTATACCTTAATAAACCTGTTAAAGAAATGAGTCAGACATTCAGGGCAGTATCAAATGCAAGTGTTGATGTTGAGGCAGATATAACATGTATCTACATCAGGGAATCATGTCAGATTTTTCCTCAGCAATCAAGATTCTGAGGAGGTAAATTAAAGAGAAGCCCTGCCAGATCTTTGACCTGGGTGAAGCAATGTTAAATAAATCAGCACTTTATCTGTTGCCGTTTGACAACCCAACTTTGAATCTGAGTGTGTTTCAGCCACACCACTTCCCTCATTTTAAATTTGCTAACGTGTTTAACGTCTACTTTTCTACCTGACTGACATGTATTTTCTGGGCCCAACTTTTAAAAAAAGATATGAGGAAGTTGCCATGGTGTAATGAAGCAAAAGTGTTAAGTCGCTTCAGTCATGTCTGACTTTTTGCGACACCATGGACTGCAGCCCACCAGGCTCCTCTGTCCTTGAGATTGTCCAGGCAAGAATACTGGAGTGGGTAGCCATTCTCTTCTCCAGGGGATCTTCCCGACTCAGGGATCAAACCCGAATCTCCTGCATTGCAGGCAGATTCTTTACTGCCTGAGCCACCAGGGAAACCCTCTATCGTGGCACAAAGTTGCTCAGTCGTGTCCCACTCTTTGAACCCCATGGACTATAGAGTCAATGGAATTCTGCAGGCCAGAATACTGGAGTGGGTAGCCATTACCTTCTCCAGGGGATATTCCTAACCCAGGGATCAAACCTAGGTCTCCCGCATTGCAGGCAGATTCTTTACCAGCTGAACCACCAGGGAAGCCCATGGCACAAGGATAGATGGAAAAGGAACCCCAAACTCTCGGGGGCAATAGTCTACCAGGCACATATGTCTTCTATGGACTTATCTTTTTGTTTAAAATGCATGTGGATTTTCTGTTTCTAATCAATGCTTCCTTCTCTTTTGAAGAGGGAAAAAACACAAAATTTCAGAGCAGAATAGCTTCACTGACATTTTGCCTCTGATGCAATGCTTATCTACTTCCCTCTGAAGGTTTCTCATTGGGTTTTATCTGTCTCATGCTTTTAACAGTTTCTGATCTGATTACTGTTATTTGTACGGCCTTGCAGCCTTTTAATTTCTATGGGTGGAGTCCCATTATGAGGGCTGGTTGCTAGAGAAGAACTCAACCTTCAAGAAGACTTTTGTCCTTCAATAGTAATCAGCACACAAATGCACCCTGCTTCTTCCCGTTTTAACCTCTGTGGCCATCGGAGATGTTTATTCAGTTTTAGGCTCACTAATCCAGTAATTAGCTAGATAAATTTTATTAATTAAAAAAACCAAACCAAAACAACAACAAAAGAAAAAACAAGGCAGTGAGAGAGGTTAGAATTTTGGTCTTGGGATGAGGAAATACTTTTCAAGTTTAGCCTCTGACTTTGTGTAACCCTGACTGGGAAAATCATTTCCATAAGCTTCAACAGTCTAAGCACCTCTGAAGCATCTGGGGGTTGACCTGGTAAGATTGACATCCATGTAACAAAACAAGTGATGCAGGAAAGATTAACTGAAATTATTTCATAAAAATTTATTAACTCCAGCCACACAAAAGGGACAAAAGGCAAATGATTCCTAGGAAATTGCTTTGGTAAATTCCTCCTTGGGGGCAGTGAGTCATTATCCAAATGTCTGATCAGGATAGACCCAACTCTATTACCATGATCTAGAGGATGTGAATAGAAGACTTTTTTCTTTCTTGTTTTAACAGAGCAGGAAGAGAAATGGGCTGGGTTCAGTCAAGGTCCACCACTCAAGAGAGAAGTCCCTCTACCTAGGGCCGATTCATGTTGATAAATGGCAGAAACCCACACAATATTGAAAGTAATTATCCTTCAACTAAAAGTAAATAAATTATTTTTAAAGGAGAGAGAAGTTCCTAGAAGGAGGACATGGAAGCTTCCTCAAGGGATTCAGTAGCATTGAATAAACATGTCTGAATAAATAAACTGTATCCCCAGGCTCTGAGCAGCTTTGTGTCATTCAGTTTTATCTCTCTCTTTGGATCCACTCTTCTGTATCTCTTACCAATGGTGCAGGCTTTAAAACCTAAGATTTGTAAGACCTTAGAAATGTCCATGAACCTACAAATGTGATGTCAAAATATTGGGCTTGTTCCAGAAAGTACACATCTGTTGCATTTTTTGTAAAATAAATTTATTCATCATCTGTTCCTTAGATGGCTTTCATGGGGTGTTAGACTATTTGAGTGAAATGTACTTAAAAAATGTAATGCAGGCATAAAGTAGATGCCAAACAAAACAAATACTAACAAAACAATATTGTGTCCAAGTTACAATCTGAATTAGAATCGCATAGAGTAATTTTATTTGTGCCATGATTTTTAATAATTTCAAATAGCAGGGTGGATGGAGGCTCAAGAGGGAGAGGATATATGTGTACTTATGGCTGATTCACATTGCTGTACTGAAGAAACTAACACAACATCGTAAAGCAATTATGCTCCAATTAAAAGTAAATTTAAAAAAAAAGCAATTTCTGTTACTTGGGGATAGCTATATGGTCTTTTTGGGGGACTGAGTTTCTTCACCTTGAAATTGGGTATAATAATTTCTAACCTTCCTAACTGCTGTGAATATTAAATTATAAAAATATATTTAAATGTCAAGCTTTGTGTTGGCAAATAAATTATAGTCAACATTTCTATTGTCTGTACCTCAGTTTATTACATCACAAACTGGAATTGCTTTTATAACCTGTTTTAAAATTATTGTGAGATAAGGGCATAATAAATAACAGGAAAATATTGATAAAATCATTACAGGACACATTGAGCATTAATAATTGCCTGCATACTTTGAATTCTAGTAAAGTTTGAGCCCGGGGAATACTCAAGAGTTCTGCCACGTGCAGATAGATGCATGAATGGATGAGGAGACATTTGGCAAGGTCATTTCACCGGTCTGTAGGTCAGAAAGTCACAAAAAATGGTGACAGTAGTATTTCTTGTTCCATGTGATTCCACTCTAGTGACAAGCTGTGACAATTCAAGCTGACCACATTTTACAATCCTGATGTAATTGGTTCACCAAGGTGGTCCAAAGGCATGATTTCCCTGGTGATCCAGTGGCTATGACTCTGCACTCCCAAAGCAGGAAACCCATGTTCGATCTCTGGTCAGGGACCTAGAATCCACATGCCGCAACTATGAGTTCACATGCCACAACTCAAGACCCTGTATGCCGCAACTAAGATCTGGTGGAGCCAAATAAATAAATACATATTTTTTAAAAAAAGGTTCAAAGTCACAGCCCCTTAAATGTAAGAATATAGAAATCTTTGAAAAGAGACAGCAGTACCTACCAAAGGTGACAATGTTTGTAAACATCCTTGGGAGGGTCCATGCAACATTTCCAGGCTGATAAGATGGCCAAGTCAGGTGGTCTGGTATAGTTTATTGTGATCCACACAGTCAAAGGCTTTGGCATAGGCAATAAAGCAGACATGGATGTTTTTCTGGAACTCTCTTGTTTTTTCCATGATCCAGCAGATGTTGGCAACTTGACCAACATCCAGACCACCTGACCTGCCTCTTGAGAAATCTGTATGCAGGTCAAGAAGCAACAGTTAGAACTGGACATGGAACAACAGACTGGTTCCAAATAGGAAAAGGAATATGTCAAGGCTGTATATCGTCACCCTGCTTATTTAACTTATATGCAGAGTACATCATGAGAAACGCTGGACTGGAAGAAACACAAGCTGGAATCCAGATTGCCGGGAGAAATATCAATAACCTCAGATATGCAGATGACACCACCCTTCTTCATTTTTACCTATTTTTCCTAGAGTCTATTCAAAGTATTAGTGTGTATTCAAAGTATTAGAGTCTATTCAAAGTATTGTGATACACACTAAGACTGTGTGGATCACAATAAACTGGAAAATTCTGAAAGAGATGGGAATACCAGACCACCTGACCTGCCACTTGAGAAACCTGTATACAGGTCAGAAAGCTGAGCACTTTTGAACTGTGGTGTTGGAGAAGACTCTTCAGAGTCCTTTGGACTGAAAGGAGATCCAACCAATTTAAAGGAAATCAGTCATGAATATTCATTGGAAGGATTGATGCTGAAGCTGAAACTCCAATACTTTGGCCACCTGATGGGAAGAGTGGAGCCATTTGAAATGATCCTGATGCTGTGAAAGACTGAGGGCAGGAGGAGAACGGGATGATAGAGAATGAGATGGTTGGATGACATCCCTGACTCAATGGGCATGAATCTGAGAAAACTCTGGGAGATAGTGAAGCACAGGGAAGCTTAGCATTCTGCAGTTTATAGGGCTGCAAAGAGTCAGACACGACTTAGTTACTGAACAACTGAATACTGAATACTGAAGTGGTTTGCCATTCCCTTCTTCAGTGGACCACGTTTTGGACTGCAAGGAGATCTAACCAGTCCATCCTAAAGGAAATCAGTCCTGAATATTCACTGGAAGAACTGATGCTGAAGCTGAAACTCCAATACTTTGGCCACCTCATGCGAAGAGCTGATTCATTTGAAAAGATCCTGATGCTGGGAAAGATTGAGGGCAGGAGGAGAAGGGGATGTCAGAGGATGAGATGGTTGGATGGCATAACCGATTTAATGGATATGGGTTTGGGTGGACTCCAGGAGTTGGTAATGGACAGAGAGGCCTGGCGTGCTGCAGTTCATGGGATCGCAAAGAGTCGGACACGACTGAGCAACTGAACTGAACTGAACTCCTTGGAAGGAAAGTTATGACCAACCTAGACGGCATATTAAAAAGCAGAGACATTACTTCACCAACAAAGGTCCATCTCGTCAAGATTATGGTTTTTCCAGTAGTCATGTACGGATGTGAGAAATGGACTATAAAGAAAGCCGAGCACCAAAGAATTGATGCTTTTGAACGGTGGTGTTGGAGAAGACTCTTGAGAGTCCCTTGGACTGCAAGGAGATCCAACCAATCCATCCTAAAGGAAATCAGTCCTGAATAGTCATTGGAAGGATTGATGTTGAAGCCGAAACTCCAATACTTTGGCCACCTGATGCGAAGAACTGACTCATTGGAAAAGACCTTGATGCTGGGAAATATTGAAGGTGGGAGGAGAAGGGGACGACAGAGGATGAGATGATTAGATGGCATCACCAACTCAATAGACATGAGTTTGAGTAAACTCTGGGAGTTGGTGATGGACAGGGAGGCCTGGCATGCTGCAGTCCATAGGGTTGCAAAGAGTCAGACAGGACTGAGTGACTAAACTGAAGATGGGCAAATGATGTCAGAAAATGGGAGTATAGGACCCAGTATGCAGGCTTAGGACAGCACCAGAAAATGGTTCTGTGCCCTTGGGTAGGTGTTTCCTTTACTCCTGAAGCCAAGTGAGTACAGATCTCCTAATTCCCAGTTGGTACAGAGGATCTGGGAAGCAGCCTGCAGACAAATTTGAACACATATATCTCAACTTTTTCATCAAGTTGCATTTTTGCTTCTCAAACACTGAGATGTATTCATGAACTCTTCTTGTGCAATGACACTGTTCATTCTGTTTATTGTTCTTTTCCCACATACCAAGTACTGCATGGTGCTAGATCTGGTTTCTGACCGTGGGCTGTAATATCCCTCACTATATATCAGATCATTACCTCGGGGCTTACTTCCTCTGAGAATATTTCAAATACTTCTTGTGCTCCATGAAAAGCAATTGTTAGAAGCTTTTGTTCTTTAATTAATCAAAGATGTTCCAGGCAATCAAATATTATTTAGTATTCCTAGTATGATATTGCACATATGTGCCATAAATTGGAAAATAAATCTGTGTTACAGACCTTTATATATTCTGTTATTGCTTTCTGGGAAACTAATTACTGGGTTATATTTTTAAGATTATTTCTCTCCTCTGTTTCTCTTTAATAGTGCAGTCTAGCTTTTGCTTTTAATGTAAAGTTGTTAATGAGGCTATTTTTTACAAAGCATGACTATTCCCTTCTTTCCAACAAATGATTTGAAATCACATACTTTCTCTTTGTTAACGTTGTCAGTCTATCCTGTGATGACCAAGCCTTACAGGATTATTTGACAGCAGAGAAGTCAAAATACTCAGATAGCTCTCTATGACTCAGGTCTGTGTGAGATGCAGTAATAATTAAGTAAAGCTTCCTGGCTAAATTCATACCAAACTCCCATAACAGACAGTGGTCACTAGGCCAGACGTCTGCTCAAGTCTAACAGAAGCCAGGGAGAAAACAAATCACATCTTCTCCCAAATGAGCTGCTAAAGCATATTTGTTTCACACAATCAAAGAATAAATGTTCTATTAAAGAATGTGTGAGATAAAGAGAAGAGGATTGAAAAATAAGCAGTAGATAGGCTAATCTTTTTTCTCTTTACTTTAGCTTTCATTAAACTGTGAGATTCTCTGTGTATCCCCAGTGCCTAACAGAGCCTGGTATATCATTGAGGACCCATCAAAGACTACTGAGTGAATGAGGGACAGCACAGTTTTAATTTTTTCCCCTCCAGGTGGCTCAGTGGTAAAGAATCACCTGAAGCGTAGGAGATACAGGAGACACGGGTTCAATCTGTGGGTCAGGAAGATGCCTGGAGAAGGAAATGGGGGCTCTCTCCAGTATTCTTGCCTAGGAAATCCCAGGGACAGAGGAGCCTGGAAGGGTCCATAGAGTCACAAAGAGTCGGACACAACTTAGTGACTAGACAACAATATAGATGTTTTACGATGGTGCGTCAGTTTCTGCTGTACAGCGAAGTGAATCTGCCATATGTATACATGCGCATGGGTTACCTCTATCCCCCTTTTGGGGGATTTCCTTCCCATTTAGGTCACCTTAGAGCACTGGGTAGATTTCCCCCTGCTATACAGCAAGTTTTCGTTAGTTATCTATTTTATACACAGTAGTATAAATACATCAACTTCAATCTCCCAATTCATCCTACCCCCCACCTGCAACTTCCTTCCTTGGTGTCCATACATTTGTTCTTTATATCTTTGTCTCTATTTCTACTCTGCAAATAGGTTCTTGAATTTTTCTAGATTCCTCGTCTTTGCATTAATATATGATATTTGTTTTTTTGACTTACTTCACTCTGTATTACAGTCTCTAGATTCACCCACGTCTCTACAAATGGCCCCATTTCATTCCTTTTTATGGCTGAGTAATATTCCATTGCATATATATATGCCACATCTTCTTTATCTACTCCTCTATTAAAAGAATATAATGCTGAACTTTCTCCTACTTGTTATACTCAGGTGTCTCCTGGCCTTTCTCTTACTTTGTTATACTCGGGTGTCAATCTTTAGCTACCAAATAGGGGACGTTGATTTATAAATGTATGAAAACTTCAAATGTAGAAGTTCCTTTGGATATATACAGACTATCTATGTTAACTGTTTGGAATACAAAAATAACTATGGCAGGATAGTCAGCCTTTAAGGAATTGGGAAATGATTTCTTTCTTTTCATGTCTGGGAAGATAGCAAAAGGAAATTGATTTCATGGTTGAAAATTTTTTTAAAGTGGGTCCAAAAGATATGGGTATAACAAAAGTCTCAGTGAAAGTCATCATCATGAATTCATAAAATTCCATAAATAAGATCAAGTGCCAGATTCTGCTAACTCAGTGATCACCTTTGAGTTCAGACATGAATTTCAGGACTAGTCATTTTCTAGGTCCTTCTCTATTTTAGTCAATAGTCTGTCAAATGCACTAGAATAGTTTCATAGTTGCTCACTTCTCCCCCTTTTCAAGCAGAAAAGAAGCCACTAGTATAATAGCATAAAGCAAGAATTCGTCGATAACAATATGTATGGTGCTATTTTTTCTTGAATGTGGTTTCAGAGAATAATCAAGATTGATATATTGGGCCAAAAAGTTCACTTGGGTTTTTCCATAATATGGAAAATTCCAAACAGGCTTTTTGGTCAACCTCATCTACAGGAAGAGAATGATACCTTCACCCTAGAAAGCACCATCTGTTTATAGACTGATTTTAGGGATGAGGATTCTGCTATGGACAGCAGTGACTCCTGGCTGTTGGGACACGAGCAATCCTGACTCTTATTGTCTCATATCCCTTTGATCTTCTCCTCTGTGTGCTGCATGCTAAGTCACTTCAGTCGTGTCCAACTCTTTGTGACCCCATGGATTATAGCTCGCCAGGTGACTCTGTCCATGGGATACCCCAGGCAAGAATACTGGAGTGGTTGCCATGCTTTCCTCCAGCGATAATATTCCCAACCCAGGGACTGAACCAGCATCTCTTGCTTCTCCTGCATTGGCAGGTGGGTTCTTACCTTTAGTGTCATCTACCAGTTCAGTTCAATTACTCAGTTGTGTCCGACTCTTTTCGACCCCATGGACTACAGCATGCCAGTCCTCCCTGTTCATTGCCAATTCCCACACTTTACTCAAACTCATGTCCATTGAGTCCGTGATGCCATCCGGCCATCTCATCCTCTGTTGTCCCCTTCTCCTCCTACCTTCAATCTTTCCCAGCATCAGGGTCTTTTCAAATGAGTAATTTCTTTGCATCAGGTGGCCAAAGTATTGGAGTTTCAGCTTCAACATCAGTCCTTCCAATGAATATTCAGGACTGATTTCCTTTAGGATGGACTGGTTGGATCTCCTTGCAGTCCAAGGGACTCTCAAGAGTCTTCTCCAACACCACTGTTCAAAAGCATTAATTTTTCAGTGCTTAGCTTTCTATCTCACATCCATACATGACTACTGGAAAAACCATAGCTTTGACTAGATGGACCTTTGTTGGCAAAGTAACGTCTCTGCTTTTTAATGTGCTGTCTAGGTTGATCATACTTTTCTTCCAAGGGTCAAGCAAGTGTCACCTATAGTCGGGGGCAAAAAGATTTCCCTTTTTAATTATTTTTGCTGAGTGAGAAATGCCATGCTAGTTCAGATCCAAGTTTGGCAACATAAACCCCAGGCTGGCAAACTCTGTAATTTGTGATATTAGAAGTTGCCAGGTATCCAAAATATCCGATCACATTTTTTCCACCTTATAGACATTTGGGGTGAAGAAAGTTAGAGAATTGGGATGGAAGTTGAATCAGGTGTATGAGTATTTATATGCTTTCAAAACTCCCTAGGTGATTCTTTCTTATTATTTTTGTTAGAACTCAGATTTTTTAAAATATAATTTTTAAAGTTAACTAATAAAGTTGTGGCGTGCTCTGTCTTTTGTTGTTGTACTCAGCCTTTCTCTAGTTGTGGCGAGCAGAGGCTACTTTGTAGTTATGGTGGATGCAGTTCTCATTGTGGTGACTCCTGTCGTTGCAGAGCATGGGCTCTAGAGCACAGGCTCAGTAGTGGTAGCACATGGGTTTAGTTGCCTAGCTGCATGTGAAATCTTCCCGGACCAGGGATCGAACCTGTGTTCCCTGCATTGTGGATGGTTTCTTAACCACTGGAACACCAGGGAAGGCCTTCACAGGTAATTCTTATTTGACCCAATTGCCAGTCTCCCAAGAACCATTCTCTGGATCCACTAAGACCTCAAGATTAAAATGAAATAGAGTACATTAAAGAAATCAGATGTAGAATCAGCTTATGACATTTATGATCTACTGTTTAATATTGTTTGTAGTCCAATCACAACAAATATAGCACAGAGTCACACACTCACCTGAGCTGATCTAATTGCTTGTTGTGATGTCTGCAGTTCCATGGCACACCATGTACCAAGGCCAAGGCCAGAATAGCAGTAGCAGATCTCGATGAAAATCTAATTTAAGGGACAACAGTAGTGATGCTGAGGCCCTGGCAAGCTCACTTCTATTTTTTATTCTCTAATAATTTTCTCAGAAAAACATCTTTGGGTATATAATTTATCTTCTGTATTTTGGGTTCAAAAGTGAATTTGAGAAAGGCTTCAGTGAAATTCAGTAGGTTTTAAAGCTATACTGCTGTGATCAGCTGAATTTGCTTTGTTTAGAATGTACCACTGGACGGATATTGTTTGATTTCAGCCCAGAATGGTTTATTTTGACATACAACTTATGTGGATATTCTAATGTCCATTATCTAATGGATGATAATGAATGATTAATGAAATTGTAACAAAATATTTCTTGTCTACTGAATTGCTCAAAGGATGATATAGATATGGGCTAATGAATCATTCCCTTCACACTGAAAAACAGGTGAATTGGTGAATGTTTCCTCCTTAATTTAATCATGCTGTCTTCAATACAGAAACCACAAGTAATTTGTTGAAAATCACCGTATAATCATTGCAAAGCCCAGTAGTTTAGCCAGAAATTTTTCCAAATAGGAAAGAAGATAGAGTTTTAAAAAGTGTATTTTTTGTCACTGAATAAGAACTTGACTTTTGTGAGCTACTCAGGGGAAAGACAAGTCTTTGTACCCAAGTACCTGTTATATTGTCAGATACTAGATCACACCAGATACACAAATAAAAATCAATCAACCAGACAAGCAAATAACAAAAACAAGGTAGCCCCTTGGCTTGCTATTATCAAGTCTGCTTCAAAAAGGAAGGCCTGGATATTCTTCATCATTCCTAGGTTTGACAATCACCCAAAAGCCAAGGTAAGAATTTGGAGGCAGGGATATTCTTGAGTGCTTACCAATCAGCAGAGTTTCAAAGATTTGATGTCAATTAAGTGATAGATAAAAACCACCTTTCAAAAAAACCTACCACTAAAAGCTAACTAAGTACATTTTGTATGTTTGTTTGATTTAAAATAAAATATGGAAAGTGAGAGGTAACCTTCTAATGTTTCTGTTCACTGTTTCCCCTTAGATGTCTATAAATTTTGTAGTAAGTGGGGTGATATAGAGGCAGCCAGGGGCAGGAAATATGCAGCAACTTCTTCAAAGCAAAAGCTATTTTCTGTAACAAAAAATAAAAGTAGCATATTTCTTTGTCTCTCTGGCTCCCAATTTGCCTTGCTCTTCTCTATCTTCCTGGCCGCCTCCCTACCTCCTGTCACTTCATCCTGCTCCTCCCTGCTCTCTTATTTTTGGCGTTCATATCCACTTCCCTTTATCCAAGACCAGGGAAGACTCTGGCTCTGTTAGTGGCCTACATCAGGGATTGTTGGTTGTTTAGTCGCTAAATCATGACCCACTCTTTTGAGACCCCATGGACTGCAGCCTGCCAGTCTCCTCTGTCCATGGGATTTCCCAGGTAAGGATACTGGACTGAGTCCCCATTTCTTTTTCCAGGGGATCTTCCCAAGCCAGGGACTGAACCCGAACCTCCTGCATTGCAGGTGAATTCTTTATTGCTGAGCCACTGGGGAAGCCCCATGTCAAGTATTAAATGAAATTAGATTAGAATTAGCTTTGATTAGATTTGAGCTTTTTGTGCTGGAATATTTTGTCTTCTCATTTCACTTTATGAAACTCTTGAAAATTAGATTAAATGTATTTACTTCTGGCATAACTTACATTTTATGTTTAAAAAAGATTTTTAATATAACATACATTTTAAACTATATTTCTAGTATAACTTACACCTTCATGAGATGAGGATGCTGGACTGCAGGGAGGAATCAGGGGACGGTGTTTTTTCACCACTATTTATGCCTGAAATTTTCTTGGTGACAAGTTGGTGACTTACAAACAACAAGTTTGTTAAGTTCTACAAGGTATAATCCTGATGAGTGCATTCCTGAGAAAATCCTTGGTTAAGAGCTGCCTTTTCTAACACTTGTTATATATCCTTGTTTTATTATTTGAGCCTCTAAATACTTGACTATTTTAACTTTTGCTGCTTTTCTCACTAGGGTAGATTTTAATGATCCTGAATATAATATTTTACATTTCATGGCATCCAATATAGGGTCTGAAGTTTTGGGAGCCCCTCAAAAATGGCAATTGGGAGAAATAATTAAGATGCCATCAATTGAGATTTCTGGCCAAGGTGTTTGATCAGCCTAGTCTGTTGCTGCTGTTTAGTCGCTAAGTTATGTCCGACTCTTTTGTGACCCCATAGACTGTAGCCGGCAAAGCTCCTTTGTACATGGTATTCCCCAGGCAAGACTCCTTATCATCAATTCAGTTAATATATTTGACACCAGTAGGAGGTTGAGCACTGTGCAAGGAGCTGGTGAAAGAAGAAAAAAGGCATCAATTTTGTCCTCTACAGTTTACATGATAAAGAGAAGAAAAAATAAAAGGGTAGAAAGGATAAAATAATGTGCAAGCACTGAACAGAGCAATGATTTTTACTTGCAAGATCTCGTGGAGAATAAATCAATTAACTCAGCTTAATTTCATAAATCTTTATGGACAGCAATTAAATGCCTTTTTCTGAGGCAGGGTGCTGGGGTTAGGAGAATCTATTAAGCCACCCTGCAAGGCTCTCATAGTTAAACCAGGGAACAGACACATAAACAAATAACCAGTCAGTCATGAATGGAGGCATAAAAGAACAATGTCCATCTTTAGAAATTACAGAAGATGAGATGGTTGGATGGCATCACGAACTCAATGGACATGAGTCTGAGCAAGCTCAGGGAGCTGTCGTGCTGCAGTCCATGGGGTCGCAGAGTCATACAAGACTGAGTGACTGAACTGAACTGAGCCAATATTCTTGTGTTATAAATATAAACAAGAGTAAGTGATTGGAAATGTCAGTATGGACCAGATGAGCGAGAACCTTGTATATCATGTGAAGGATCTGAATTTATACTGAATATAAAGTATTATATTTTATGTTTAAGATTGACCAGTTCTATGATTAGAGTGACTCCAAAATGTTTGTGCATAGTCTTATCATAAGACCTATGTTATGTGAGATATTTTCCATTTTAACTTAGTTTCTTTTGCTATATTCTATATTCTTTTAAGGTAATAAAAATATCTTGATTATCATACCACATCCATAGTAGCTGTAATGTAAATATTGTTTTAACTTAATTGATTATCAGCACACATTGTTTTAAAGGAAAAATATTTAATATAGATCAATTACACTACTTTCTAAACAGTTGTTTACAAAATAAGCAGTTATTTGCCAAGTTCAAACATGCTTTTTATTTCTCTAAGCAGATCTTTGCTACAGATACAGCCTCAATTGCAAGCATAATTGTTCCTATAATTCTAGAACTAGCAATGAATAAAAATGTGAAGAAGTAATAAACAAGGAATAGTTTGCTATTAATAAATAGACTGTTTTGATGGAAGATTTGGTGGAATGTTTATGTATCATCCAGGTGAGAAATTAAACTCTTTTATCCACTGCAGACATTTTTTTGAAGGAATTCTAATATCTGAATAACATGAGGAAATTCAAATGATACCTTACCTTTCTCATGATTTTAAAAATCTTACTTTTAGCCAGTCACAATTCTGGCAGTTAAAAAACCAGGACCATCTAATAGTCCATTTTTGGTCATCTTTCTTAGGTCATCTAAAATGCTCAATCCTTGACTCAGACACTAGTTTAGCTGTTGATGGGCTCCTTAGGTTCCCATAGGATACATGCAGAAAATGTACACCAGGCAGATGCACAGTCTTTATATTTGCCTGGGTTTCATCTCTGAGTCCCTGATTGGGCTTCTACACTGCTGAGCTGCGTCACTTCATTATTCCGTGGGTGCAGTACAATGGTCCATTTGGCTAAGAGCAGACAGGAGAACGGAGAAGTCAATGGCACCCTACTCCAGTACTCTTGCCTGGAAAATCCCGTGGATGGAGGAGCCTGGTAGGCTGCAGTCCATGGGGTAGCTAGAGTTGGACACGACTGAGCGACTTCACTTTCACTTTTTGGTTTCATGCATTGGAGGAGGAAATGGCAACCCACTCCAGTGTTCTTGCCTGGAGAACCCCAGGGACGGGTAAGCCTGGTGGGCTGCTGTCTATGGGGTTGCACAGAGTTGGACATGACTGAAGCAACTTAGCAGCAGCAGCAGCAGACAGGAGAAGGCTTGATCCTGCCTTCATTTTTCTGAACCCTCCCCTCGTCCCAGTCATTTTCTTGTCATATATTAATTTTCATAGAAGTATAATTGCTGTGTTAATTTCAGGTGTTCAGCAAAGTGATTCAGTTATCACCATACATATATCTCTATTTTTTTTTCAGATTCTTTTCTTATAGGTTATTATGAAATATTTGAGTATACAAAATATTGAGTATTCCTAGTGCTATCCAGTAGGTCCTTGTTGATTAGCTATTAATATTTTATATATAGTAGTTATATATGTTAATCCCAAATGCCTAATTTATCCCTCCCCTCTCCCTTTCCCCTTTGATAACCATAAGCTTGTTTTCTACACTCTATTTTCAAAAAGAAGAGAGGACTCTTACGATACTGGCCATGTAGGAGAGAAGGAGGGGGAGAGCAGAGAACTATGTGAAGAAACTAAGTTTTAAAGGACTTGTCCCAGTCCTATACTCTTTATAATTCATTTCCCCTTTAAAGCTACACCCCTTAGTGTGAGCGTGCATGCTCAGCTGCTCAGTCATGTTAGACTCTTTGTGACCCCATGGCCTGTAGCCCGCCAAGCTCCTCTGTCCATGGGATTTCCCAGGCAAGAATACTGGGGAGGGTTGGGATCTTCCCAACCCAGGGATTGAACCTTTGTCTCCTGTATTGGCATTCAGACTCTTTACCACTGCACCACAGTGGGAAGCCACATGCCTTAGAGCAGTAGCCTAATTATGTGTCCTTGGAGTATATTCCTCTCTTGGAGTAAGAGGACTCCTTGATTTAGCTTAAGAGATGAAAGAATGTGACCAGCTCAAAGACACATAGAATTGGTTTCAGAAAAGACGTTCGAGGTGGTTCCCGAGCTTGACTTTGCCCCCATACCCCTAAAGAAAACAGCATATCCCATCAGTAACATCGAGTGTGGAGTCTGGTGAAGGGCTTCTCCAGGTGAGAGCACGGAGAGGGGCCTTACAGGGCTTTGAGGGGGTAATAAAGCACCTGCAGCATTTAAAATGCCAGTGCCAGGTAGGACATTCTGATTCACCACCTGGCACAGAACTGGCTGGGACAGAGAGCAAGGGGGACATCCGTGGACTGTTGTTTTAAAGAATCCACCAGAGGGGAGAACACAGGCTCAGAGAGCTGGTTAGTGGCCGATGAAGATGTAGAAACTGTAAGTCTCACCTTTTTAAATGATTTTGGTTGCACTCTACCGTGTCCTCATTAAAATCAGATTTTCTATAGCATTTTCCTGTGTCCAGTTAAAAAGAAGGATGAAGGAAGGAAAGAAGGGAGGGCGCAAACAACAGTAAAATACAAAGGAACAAACACAGAGGGCATGACCCAGAGTCACTGGGTAACAAACTTCAGGTGAAATATTGTATTCGAGTGCTGTCATATGGTGATTGGACTCTGAAAAGGAAAACTGGAGGGGCTGATAGATGAACCATTCAGAATGACTTGGGAAGATTTTCATCTCATACTGACTTTGTGGGCAAGAAGAACGACTTGTATTAGGGCAGGCTCTTGCTTATTTCAGTGTTTTTCCCCTGAGAAGACCTCCGTTTCTAAAACATGGACAACCTATCAAATCTTGTCCATTCTGAAGGGGTTGGAATTCTAAGGTTAGTGTTTTCTTCTTTTTCCTTTAAGTGTCTTATTTCTGTTTAAATGTAAACAGTCCAGAGGAAGCACTCAAGAGGAGTTTTGACAAGGGTTGGATGATAAGGGTAGGAAGATATTGACCATGTGGGTAAACTGATTAAAAAGAGCTCCTTCTGGGACTTCCCTAGTGGTCTAGTGGCTAAGACTCCACACTTCCAGTGCAGGGGGCATGGGTTCGATTCTTGGTCAGGGAACAAAGATCCCACATGCTGCAGTGAAAGTGAAAGTTGCTTAGTCATGTCCGATTCTTTGGGACCATGGACTGAATTTCCATGGAATTCTCCAGGCCAGAATGCTGGAGTGGGTAGACTTTCCCTTCTCCAGCAAATCTTCCCAACCCAAGGACTGAACCTCAGAGGTTAAAGCATCTGCCTCCAGTGCAGGAGACCCGCGTTCAAAGGAAATGGTGACCCACTCCAGTATTCTTGCCTGGAGAATCCTATGGACAGAGGAGCCTGGTAGGCTACAGTACACGGGGTCGCAAAGAGTCAGACACAACTGAGTGACTTCACTTTCTCCTGCATTGCAGGAGGATTCTTGTACCAGCTGAGCCACCAGGGAAGCCCCACATGCTGCAGGGTATGGTTAAAAAAAAAAAAAAAAGGTTCCATCTGATAGTGGAGCAATTCCAGAATCCTAGGGAAACTGAAAATTAATTAAGGTTGGAAATGTTTAAAAAGACTATTTGTGGCCACAAAAAAGACATACTCTGCATTCCTGAGTTTGTTTAGTTTATTCTAGGCCTCCTGATAATCCTGAATATGTCCAAAAATGTCATTCAGTTCAGTTCAGTTCAGTCGCTCAGTCATGTCTGACTCTTTGCGACCCCATGAATCACAGCACGCCAGGCCTCCCTGTCCATCATCAACTCCCAGAGTTCACTCAGACTCACGTCCATCAAGTCAGTGATGCCATCCAGCCATCTCATCCTCTGTCTTCCCCTTTTCCTCCTGCCCCCAATCCCTCCCAGCATCAGAGTCTTTTCCAATGAGTTAACTGTTCACATGAGGTGGCCAAAGTACTGGAGTTTCAGCTTTAGCATCATTCCTTCCAAAGAAATCCCAGGGCTAATCTCCTTCAGAATGGAGTGCTTGGATCTTCTTGCAGTCCAAGGGACTCTCAAGAGTCTTCTCCAACACCACAGTTCAAAAGCATCAATTCTTCGGTGCTCAGCTTTCTTCACAGTCCAACTCTCACATCCATACATGACCACTGGAAAAACCATAGCCTTGACTAGACTGACCTTTGTTGGCAAAGTAATGTCTCTGCTTTTCAATATGCTCTCTAGACTGGTCATAACTTTCCTTCCAAGGAGTAAGCGTCTTTTAATTTCATGGCTGCAATCACCATCTGCAGTGATTTTGGAGCCCAAAAAAATAAAGTCTGACACTGTTTCCACTGTTTCCCCATCTATTTCCCATGAAGTGATGGGACTAGATGCCATGATCTTCATTTTCGAATGTCGAGTTTTAAGCCAACCTTTTCACTCTCCTCTTTCACTTTCATCAAGAGGCTTTTTAGTTTCTCTTCACTTTCTGCCATAAGGGTGGTGTCATCTGCATATCTGAGGTTATTGATATTTCTTCCGGCAATCTTGATTCCAGCGTGTGCTTCTTCCAGCCCAGCATTTCTCATGATGTACTCTGTATATAAGTTAAGTAAGCATGGTGACAATATACAGCCTTGACATACCCCTTTTTCCTATTTGGAACCAGTCTGTTGTTCCACGTCCAGTTCTAACTGTTGCTTCCTGACCTGCATACAAATTTCTCAAGAGGCAGGTCAGGTGGTCTGGTATTCTCATCTCTCTCAGAATTTTCCACAGTTTCTTGTGATCCACATAGTCAAAGGCTTTGGCATAGTCAATAGAGCAGAAATAGATGTTTTTCTCGAACTCTCTTGCTTTTTTGATGATCCAGCGGGTGTTAGCAATTTGGTCTCTGGTTCCTCTGCCTTTTTTAAAACCAGCTTAAACATCTGGAAGTTCATGATTCATGTATTGCTGCAGCCTGGCTTGGAGAATTTTGAGCATTACTTTACTAGGGTGTGAGATGAGTGCAATTGTGCGGTAGTTTGAGCATTCTTTGGCATTGCCTTTCTTTGGGATTGGAATGAAAACTGACCTTTTCCAGTCCTGTGGCCACTGCTGAGTTTTCCAAATTTTCTGGCAA
>NW_011495057.1:7183864-7198006 GCF_000754665.1 Bison bison bison | reverse complement strand
ACTTACACTGTATAATCATAAGGGATTTGATTTAGGTCATACCTGAATGGTCTAGTGGTTTCCCCTACTTTCTTCAATTTAAGCCTGAATTTGGCAATAAGGAGTTCATGGTCTGAGCCACAGTCAGCTCCTGGTCTTGTTTTTGCTGACTGTATAGAGCTTCTCCATCTTTGGCTGCAAAGAATATAATCAATCTGATTTCCGTGTTGACCATCTGGTGATGTCCATGTGTAGAGTCTTCTCTTGTGTTGTTGGAGAGGGTGTTTGTTATGACCAGTGCATTTTCTTGGCAAAACTCTCTTAGTCTTTGCCCTGCTTCATTCCGTATTCCAAGGCCAAATTTCCCTGTTACCCTGGGCATTTCTTGACTTCCTACTTTTGCATTCCAGTCCCCTATAATGAAAAGGACATCTTTTTGGGGTGTTAGTTCTAAAAGGTCTTGTAGGTCTTCATAGAACCGTTCAACTTCAGCTTCTTCAGTGTTATTGGTTGGGGTATAGACTTGGATTACTGTAATATTGAATGGTTTGCCTTGGAAATGAACAGAGATCATTCTGTCATTTTTGAGATTGCATCCAAGTACTGCATTTCAAACTCTTTTGTTGACCATGATGGCTACTCCATTTCTTCTGAGGGATTCCTGCCCACGGTAGTAGATATAATGGTCATCTGAGTTAAATCCACCCATTCCAGTCCATTTCAGTTCGCTGATTCCTAGAATGTCAATGTTCACTCTTGCCATCTCTTATTTGACCACTTCCAATTTGCCTTGATTCATGGACCTGACATTCCAGGTTCCTATGCAATATTGCTCTTTACAGCATCAGACCTTTCTTCTATCACCAGTCACATCCTCAACTGGGTATTGTTTTTGCTTTGGCTCCATCCCTTCATTCTTTCTGGAGTTATTTCTCCACTGATCTCCAGTAGCATATTGGGCACCTACTGACCTGGGGAGTTCCTCTTTCAGTATCCTATTATTTTGCCTTTTCATACTGTTCATGGGGCTCTCAAGGCAAGAATACTGAAGTGGTTTGCCATTTCCTTCTCCAGTGGACTGCATTCTGTCAGACCTCTCCACCGTGACCCGCCCATCTTGGGTGGCCCCATGGGCATGGCTTAGTTTCATTGAGTTAGACAAGGCTGTGGTTCTAGTGTGATTAGACTGACTAGTTTTCTGTGAGTATGGTTTCAGTGTGTCTGCCCTCTGATGCCCTCTTGCAACACATACCATCTTACTTGGGTTTCTCTTACCTTGGACGTGGGGTATCTCTTCACGGCTGCTCCAGCAAAGCACAGCCGCTCATTAGGTTTAATGTTTGCCTAGTCACTCAGTTGTGTCTGACTCTTTGCAACCCCAGGGGCTATAGCCCGCCAGGCTCCTCTGTCCATGGGATTCTTCAGGCAAGAATCCTGGAGTGGGTTGCCATTCCCTTCTCCAGGGGATCTTCCCAACCCAGGGATTGAATCTGTGTTTCCTGCATTGCAGGCAGATTCTTTACTGTCTGAGCCACCAGGGAAGCCCATCAGAAACTAACTGTGCTCTTATCACTTACATTTTCCTTCTTTCTGATGGGGACCAGGGTCCATCCAATGTCTCTATCCCTTGTCTAGAGAAAGCCTTCCCTTTTCATTGGAGGAGGAGTAGCTCTGCCTCCTTCCATGGGATTTGGTGTGCATGCCTCACTGGCATCCTATACTTCCCTATAATTTTCCCCTCTGCTCTCTTCTCTATTCCTGTTCCCGTGCCTTACCCCCCTAGCTTACCACAGGGATATACTCACCTCTTAAGCAAGGGCTGTGGATTTTATCTCAATAATGTGAATTTGAACAAGGATACCCAAGGGCACAAGAGGCTGAAGTTGAATATTCTCATGCTAGGAGGCTAGCAAGGTGGTCTGTGGTCCCTCTTGTTGACATCATCAAAGCTATCCCAGCACCTGGCTTTTCCAAGGTCTGACTCCTTTTTTTTTTTTTTTTTTTTGACTCTTTGATCCCCTGTAGGTTGCAATGTCCCCTTCTCCTTTGTGGCTGAAATTAATCAGATTTTACCCTTTTAGTTAAAAAAAAATTTTTTTTTTCAACTTTTAATTTTGTACTGGGGTTTGGCAGAGTAACAAACAATCTTGTGATAATTTCAGGTGAAGAGCAAAGGGATTCAGCCATACATATACATGTACCCAATCTCCCCCAAACTTGCCTCCCATCTAGGCTGCCATATAACATTGAGCAGAGTTCCATAAGCTATACAGTAGATCCTTTCAAATATAGCAGTGTGTACATGTCCATTCCAAACTCCCTAACTACATATCCCTTCGCCCCATCCTTCCCCCTGGCAACCATACAGAAGAATCATTTTGTATACATATTTACAGGAATAGAGAGGTTAAATAAAATCATACAACCCAAGATTTTTCTGGAAAGCTACATTTTCAAGAGACAATTCTGTTGTTTATCGATGTGTTGGATTATTTGCCTTTCATATTTAATGTGGTCATCTTATTCTTTTATTCCTTTAGTTAAACCAATTCCAGTGACAGAAATAGAAGGATTTCCTTTGGCTACATTGACGAAACACTCTAACAGTCATATTAAGTGTATATACTGAAATTCACTATAAAATTCTTATTACCCTTTCTAGTGAACTTTGGAGTGGCAAGCATCTCTAAACTGTGATTGTTAGCATTTGAAAGGATTTTGTTCCACTTCTTTGGCCTCCTCAAAACACCATTTCTTCTTTACCACTCTGCATTAAAAACTCAAGACAACTTTTTCACTCCCCAGAGTTTTTCTGAATAACATACTTGGTTTGAAATAGGCCCTTAGAGTTGGACAATGATTGGCCATAGATACTGGAGAGTGTCGGCTAATTCTTCCACTTTTCTTCTTGTGAATCAGCAAATGCATTTCTGTGTATGACCCTTAAATCAAAAGTGAATGTTGGAGAAATTAAACACCATTAATAATTCAGCAAGTGGGATGCATAATTTTATCCTTCTTTACAAGATAACATGCTGATATTGCTATATTCAGTAAGGCTGATTTAAATAGATATGATTACAGAGTCTGAATTTAAGGAAATATTAATACTTCTCTTTACCTTCAGAAAAGAAACACTGAATTCTTTTTCTCCCTCATCAAAAAAAAAAAAAAAAAAGTATTTCCAATAATGGAAACACCCAAGGATTCTGCTAGAGATGAAAATTTAACATTTAATTTTGGAGTTATCTTCTTCATTGCATGCTCCTTGCCTTATTCTTAGAATCCTAAGGATGAAAGCAATAGATGCACTTTTATGACAAATCTCTGCTAAATGCCAAACATAGTTGAGAAGAAATTCATAGAAAACTTCCTGGATAACAGTTCTAATTCCTCTCATTTGTCTAGAAAATTTTTAGTAAAAGGAATTGTTAACTGAATAAATAAGACATGATTGTTCAATACCTCTTGCCTAATTTTTCTTTACTAGGTTCACAGCTATTTCATTCAATCCGCAAAGTCTCTACTATTAAGAAAGATGAGTGAACTGCATATTGAAGCTTATTAGAGGTGTCTAAGCACACAGAAAAAGAATCATTTCACATTTCTGAGCATTATTGTATTGCCTCTAGAGTGAGTTTTACTTTAACATGAATATCATTCCAATTCAATGGAAGTTAGGTAAAAGCAAATGTTTACTGTGTTCCAAAATCTAGAGGCAAATAAAATACCCCAAATATAATATTTAGATGCAATTCTCCCCTTTCAAGGGTAAATAAGCTAACTTGTGCTTTCATTACAATCACACAGAAATATTATTTCTTTTTGTTCCTTTCTATTATAAAATAAAATAAAGGTATTCCAAGATACTTTTAAAATAAAATATGTAATATTTGGAAAGTTATGTTATCTAGGTAATTTGCTTTGATCATGCATACTGTCATCAAGCAGAACTTATAATGTTATATATTTTCTCACTAGATACAACATTTCAAAAACAAAATAAAAGTTTTTCTGCTAATATGTGGACTTATTTGGGCATTTTTTAAGGGACCAATTAATTATTTTGTGAGTGAATCAGATCAACTAAATTTTTTGTGAGGTTACTTCCTGGACTTGGAGAAATTGTGTGCAGAACGTAAGAAATAGCCTGCAAAGCTTAAGAACTGAGACTTAAGTGTAAGAACTCTTTACAAACAGTATATTCATAGCCATCACTCCTTTTCCTAAGTGAAAAGGATATATTTCTTTGGCTTATCATTTTTAATGACAATAATATAGTGTTTGGTTTGATAAATATTCAAATTCACTTCTTTGGATACAAAGAAGTTAAGTGGAATACAAGGAACTCTTTATTAGTCTGGAGACAGTTTAACAATAATAGCCACTGGTTATCCAGCACCCAGGTGGGCCAAGAACATCCCCAGTCATCTCCTCTCTTTATCTCCTTTAATCTTTTCAACAACTTGATGAGGAACATGGATTTATAAGCAACCTAAAATGTATAGCCTTTTCATACCATCCATGGGATTCACCACACAAGAATATTGCCTTCCTTGCACCATGGAAGGAAAGCTACGATAAACCTAGACAGTGTATTAAAAAGCAGAGACATCATTTTGCCAACAAAAGTCTGTACAGTCAAAGCTATGTTTTTCTAGTAGTCATGTACAGATGTGAGAGTTGGACCATAAAGAAATCTGAGTGAGGAAGAATTGATTCTTTTGAACTGTGGTGTTGGAGGAGACTCTTGAGAGTCCCTTGGACTGCAAGGAGATCCAACAGTGCATCCTAAAGGAAATCAACCCTGAATATTCATTGGAAGGACTGATGCTGCAGCTGAAGGTCCAATTCTTTGGCCACCTGATGCAAAGAGTCAGTTCGTTAGAAAAGACCCTGATGCTGGGAAAGATTGAAGGCCAAAGAATAAACGGGCAGCAGAAGATGAGATGGTAAGATAGCATCACTGACTCAATGGATATGAATTTGAACAAACTCCGGGAGATAGTGAAGGACAGGGAAGCCTGGTGTGCTGCAGTCCATGGGGTCATAAAGAGTCGGACACGACTTAGCGACTGAACAACAACAACCACGATAGGATATGCTAACACTTACTGAGTCTTCATGGTTTATGGTACTTCCAGCATTATTCTAACTGCTTCATTATCCTTATTTTAAAGACAGAGAACAGAGCATGTGTGTAAGAAGGTTAAGGAAGAAGACTAAGAAGGAAGTTGTGAAGTACGATGTTGTGGCCCTTCTAAAATGAAAGTGAAAGTCACATCCAACTCTTTGTGACCCCATGGACTATATACAGTCTGTGGAATTCTCTAGGTCAGAATACTGTAGTGGGTAGCCTTTTCCTTCTCCAGGGGTTCTTCCCGACCCAAGGATCAAACCCAGGTCTCCCGCACTGCAGGCAGATTCTTTACCAGCTGAGCCACAAGGGAAGCCCAAGAATAATGGCGTGGGTGCTGCTGCTGCTAAGTCGCTTCAGTCGTGTCTGACTCTGTGCGACCCCATAGACGGCAGCCCACCAGGCTCCCCTGTCCCTGGGATTCTCCAGGCAAGAACACTGGAGTGGGTTGCCATTTCCTTCTCTAACGCATGAAAGTGAAAAGTGAAAGTCAAGTCGCTCAGTCGTGTCCAACTCTTAGCGATCCCATGGACTGCAGCCCACCAGGCTCCTCCGTCCATGGGATTTTCCAGGCAAGAGTCCTGGAGTGGGGTGCCACTGCCTTCTCCAATGGCATGGGTAGCCTATCCCTTCTCCAGGGGATCTTCCCGACCCAGGAATCAAACCAGGTCTCCTGCACTGCAGGCTGATTCTTTACCAACTGAGCTATCAGGGAGCCCAGTGGCCCTTCTAAATCCGTATGTAAAAGTCCTAACTACCATTTTGTCAAATGAGATTTTATTTGGAGATAGGGCCTTTATAGGTATAATTAAAGTAAGCTCTAATCCATTATGACCTGTTGAAGTCCTTTAATGGACCAGAACCTGGTGGTCTGGAGTCGATGATAAGAAAGTAAAGGAGAGAAAGAGGCTGATATTCTTTGGTTTACACAGAAAGCCAATAAAGCCCCTGCATGGGGCTTGCTCTGTTCAGGAAGGCCTCAGGCGCCCTCTCGATGGGGTGAAGGCGCAGAGCACCTTCTCGAGAGGGTCTTAGAAGCCCGGCAGGAAAGTGAACTCAGAGAGCCTCTGCACTCCAGGGCATCAGTCTGAAAAAGATAGGGAGCCAGCAAGCGAGCGAGCCAGTGAGCGAGAGAGAGAGAGAGAGAGAGAGAGACAGAGAGACAGAGAGACAGAGAGAGAGACAGAGAGAAAGACACGGGGACCAGAGCTCTGATGGAGCAAAGGTGTTTTATTCAACATTGTGTAGGTGTTTATACTGTCTTACAAGATAGCTATTTTCAGCAGCATCCATGTGAAAGAGAGAGTTGTAAATAACCACTTTTACCATATGGTTCATAAAAAGGAAGAGGGTACTTATCACCGTATAGAAAAACTAATGAAGGAATTGCCTGGATTCCTCAGTCCCGGGAGAGGCTTTCCTGTCCTCTTAATTCCTGAATATTCAGGAATTAATAAGGAACAGAGAATTCCTGACAGATCCAAAACAACACACAGGAAGCCTCCTGTTAAATGCTTCCTGACAATGACCAGTGTCCTTATAAGAAGAAGAAATTTATACACAGACAAGTATGTGGGGAAGACCATATGAAAACATGGGTAAAGATACACCACAGAGAAAGTAAACTTACCAATGGCTTGAGCTCAGACTTTTCCCTCCAGAATTATGAGAAAATAAATTTCTATTGTTTGAGTCACTGTCTATAGTACTTCTTTTTTCATTAGGGCAGTCCTAGTGCCTGGAAAATCCCATGGACGGAGGAGCCTGGAGGGCTGCAGTCCACGGTGTCGCTGAGGGTCGGACATGACTGAGTGACTTCACTTTTACTTTTCACTTTAATGCATTGGAGAAGGAAATGGTAACCCACTCCAGTGTTCTTGCTTGGAGAATCCCAGGGATGGGGGAGCCTGGTGGGCTGCTGTCTATGGGGTCGCACAGAGTCAGACATGACTGAAGTGACTTAGCAGCAGCAGCAGCAGTAAACTAATATAAGCCTAAGATAAGGGCTTAGGGTAACATGTAGAATAAATTGATTTCACAATCCCTATGACTAGTATTAATTGGAGATGCTATCTAAATAAATAGAATTGTTACTATTCAGGTGTATTAAGTCAACTGCGTTCCAAGCTCTTAGGCAGGAGAAACAGATAAATTAGATCTAGGACATTTCTTCTGTCTGTTGACCAGTGAAGACGGCCAAGTGTTTTGGTGCTTAGATCAAAGAAGAAAGTGGCTATAAGATAAAAATTAATGGATTAATAATAATTAATTACCAAGTAAAAAGGCAGAAGAAACATAAACATTGAATAACCAATGAGAATCAATGCCAAAAAGGAAGAATTCAATAAATGAGAAATGCTTAATGAGAAGACACAAGATGCAAACTATGGTTGTTATTTCTTTCAGCAAAGGTCATTGTTTTTACAGATCGAGTTGAACTCTGAGAAAGTACCCTCCTTTTCTTTGCCCTGTTTGTTATTGTAATGCATGGCCACTAGCATTCATCAGAGCTGAATTTTCAAGGGGACTTTCCAGAGTTACTTAAAAGTTTGCTTATTGGTTCTTTTTTTTTTTTTTTGGTGGGAAGTGAAGATGATTAAGTTTATCTGCCTTTCACTTACGCAGTTTTTTAAAAGATCAGAGACTATTTACCTGTGACATTTTCCATTTAGTCATCATCACCTCAGAGAAGTGAATTCCAAAGAGTGTCACCAAATTTCAGGTTCATAATCTATTCATAGAAATTGTATTTATTTACTTAGAACTCTCTTTTGAGAAATGTGTGTTATATAACTAACTCCCACTGGCATACCAATATAAGTTCATTTCTTTCTTTTAACATCTAAAATGACAAAATCATTTAGTATATAAGATAATTTTATGAAATTATTGTTTAGTCTATATTAAGACAAAAAGTCAACTGACTGGAAGAATCTGAGTGGTAAATCAATTAACTCAATTAACTATGAAGTTTCAAGGGTCTGAACTGACTTATTTAATTTGTAGCCAGCAAATAATAAGGATGTTGATTACTGATGATGCTGTGAGTATGTGAGCATTTGTTGAGTGTTTCCTAGGCTTTAGGCCATGAACTAAAACATAAAGAGGTTTTTTTGTGCTAATGTACATTGTGAAGCTCCAATAACACACTGTAATATGTATCCTTTCTTAAAATTATTTCACCAGGGAGAACCCTCTTTTGATGAACACGTGATAAGACTAACGCATGGAATAGAACAGTTTGGGGAAGAATGACTTAAATTCACATTTCACCTTATAATTAACATCAGATTTAAGTGGACCAACTGCATGTTAATAATTACAGAGTTAAATCTTTCTCAGGACTGGAGAGGATGCTATGTAAGCATCTTCTATCTTCTCACCAACATATGGAAATACTCATAACAAGTGTTTGAGTTAGCTATGTTTGTATAACAAGCCCACCAGACTTTAGGGGCTTAAACCAGTAACAATCATTTATTTAACTCATGGGTTAATGACTCAGACTGGACTCAGCTGGGTGGTTATTCTGGTCTTTGCTGGGCTCATTCACATGGCTGCAGGCAAATGTGGCTGCAGAGTGGAGTGTCTCTCACATGACTTGGTCATGATGCCTAAGGTCAACTGGACTCTCCACCATATGGCCTCTCATCCTCCAGGAGGCTAACCCAGGGTTGCTCACACGATGGTTGAGACAGCATAGAAACCTGCGAGAACTCTTGAGGCCTATGATTAAAACTGGCACACCGTCACATTTTACAAGTCACAAATGCAGGCCAGCTGATGCAGAATTAGTTTAGGTTGGTCTTTTAACCTTACTTATAGTATCCTTTTGCCATGTATAAATATTTAAGTAGTAAAATTTGTCAATTAATAATTTATGAATCCTGGGCTTGGTGTCTTAGTTAGACTTGTTTATTTGATTATTTTTCTCTTAAAAATAAAAGTTAAACTGTATAATAGATAGCCAGTGGGAATTTGCAGTATGACGCAGGGAGCTCAACCTGGTGCTCTGTGACAACCTAGAGGGGTGGGATGGGGTGGGAGGTGGGAGGGAGGTTCAAGAAGGACGGGACATACGTATATCTATGGCTGATTCATGTTGATGTGTGGCAGAAACCAACACAATATTGTAAAGCAATTATCCTCCAATTAAAAATTAAAAGTAAAACTTATACATTAAAAATCTTAATATGAGAAATTTAAAACACTGACCTCAATGTGAAAGAGGACTCCTAAACTGACAAGCAATGGAAAAAAAAAAACCACCAAACCCCCCCCCCAAAACTCAACAGATTTGCCCTTATAAAAATATAAATGTGTCACTCTCAGCTGATCAACTTGCCTTCTGTTTTACTATGAAAATAAAGTCCAGTTAGATGAAACTTTCAAGTTTCCACTACCCTATCTACCCATATACCAGCACCTATGTCCACATCGATCCCCTCTCCCCTATGTCACTATGAATAAAATGTCCATATCTCTATCTAAAGTCTTTCATTTATCTAGCAGATCCTTGGGTCTCTTTCCAAGTAAATATAGTGCTCCAGTAAATCTTCTTTATTCTGAATCTTTTTCACCTCTCTCAACCTTTCTCATCAAAATAAAAACCAGTCACATTAGTCTCATCTCAAATAAAACTCTCATCCAGTTTCCCCTCTAGCTACTGCTGCTCCTCTTTGCAGCAAAACTCAACCTAAGTGTTGTCTTTACTTACTATTTCCAACTTCTTTCCTCCTATTTTCCTCTCAAACCCATTCCAAGAGGCTTTCACTAAAATTCTTCCTTCGAGGGTGATTGACAACTTTCATGTCATTATTTTTATGGCATGTCTGAATCTCAGTTACTGCTTTGTCCGATCAGTCACCAGCATTTGCCCAGCTGATTATTCTCTCTTCTTCAAACTATTTCTTTCCTTATATTTCAGGAATCTTCCAACTTTCCTCCTCCCAGATGGCCACTTCTCAGACTCTCCTGCTGGTTGACATTCCCCAGAGTTCAGACTTCTTTCCTCTTCTCTTTTATGTCTACAATCATTCCCTGAGTCATCTCAGCTCACTGCATAGCCTTTTTTCTTTCACTTGACTATCTTTATGACCATTCCATCCTTCTAGTCACTCAGGCCAAAAATCTTTTTTTTTTTTTTTTGGTCTTCATTGACTTGTTTCACCTTCTAAAACCTTGCCTTGAGTAAATCCTGCCAACTCTTTCTCAATGTATATCTAGTGTCTGACCATTCCAAATTACTATCACCCTATTCTATCTCCTGTTTGGATTATTGCAATAGCTTTCCTATTGGTACCTGCTTCCACCTTTTAAAATATGGCACCCAGAATGAGCCTGTAAGTCAAGTCATCGCACTTATGTATGTAAAATTTTGCAATGATCCATTTTTCATTCAAAAAAAGTGCATGCCACAGGCTAACAATGGTGCACTAGGTTTTTTGCCATCTGGATCCCTGTAACCTCTAATGGCATCTCAACCTTGATTGAGTCCAGCTGCATGAGTAGCTTTTTACCCTTCCTTAAACATAACTGTGGGAGAAGGCAATGGCAACCCACTCCAGTACTCTTGCCTGGAAAATCCCATGGACAGAGGAGCCTGGTAGGCTGCAGTCCATGGGGTAGCTAAGAGTTGGACACGAATGAGCGAGTTCACTTTCACTTTTCACTTTCATGCATTGGGAGAAGGAAATGGCAACCCACTCCAGTGCTCTTGCCTGGAGAATCCCAGGGACGGGGGAGCCTGGTGGGCTGCCATCTTTGGGGTGGCACAGAGTCGGACAGGACTGAAGCGACTTAGCAGCAGCAGCAGCAAACATAACTGTCTTGTCTCATCTGTTGATTCTGTACTCACTGTTTCTTCTGCCTGGCTAGCCCCACCTCTCCTTCAAGTTTTTGCCCAGGTGTCATCCCTCTGACCACCCCACTAAAAGCTGCAGTCACCATCACTAGCATCTTTGTCTCCTCTGTATTTTTTTTTATTCATAGCATTACTATCTTCCAACATAAAATCTGTTACTTTTTAAAAATCCTGTTGTCTTGCTCCCTCAACTGGAATACAAACTTCATGAACTCCAGGATTTGTGACTATTTTTTTTTTAGCTTCAGAAAGGCCAGATTTTTTTTTTTCCCACTGTTTTTCATTTCTGTGTCACAGGGCTTAGACAGTGTGAAATCCAGAGCAAGATTTCAACAATTATTTCATGAATGTATGTCAAATGGTACTCTGAATAAAATTAAGACAGAAATAAAAATTGGGGAAATGGTTTAAAATGTATTAGTTTATTATTATATTTGAGATGTATTTGTTTAAAGAGCAATAAAAATACCAACATCTCTATTTAAAAAATAAAATCATATTTTAAATAATTTACAAAAATAAATTATATGTACAAAACGATAGAACCTCAGTGTATAAAAAAATTCAATTACAATAATCAAATTGTATATATTTTTATTAATTTTGCAGAGAGATAAAATTTGTGATATTCAAGTACATCAAGTTTGTGAAGAAATGGATCCTTTGATATATTTCTTATGGGCATCACAAATCTTTTAATCAATTTTGTAATACATGTTAAAAAGCCTATACATGATATTTAAAGATTTAGATCACAAAAGTCTACTTTTAGAGACACCTAGGACATGGAACAACAGACTGGTTCCAAATAGGAAAAGGAGTACGTCAAGGCTGCATATTGTCACCATGCTTATTTAACTTATATGCAGAGTACATCATCAGAAACGCTGGACTGGAAGAAACACAAGCTGGAATCAAGGTTGCCGGGAGAAATATCAATAACCTCGGATATGCAGATGACACCACCCTTATGGCAGAAAGTGAAGAGGAACTAAAAAGCCTCTTGATGAAAGTGAAAGTGGAGAGTGAAAAAGTTGGCTTAAAGCTCAACATTCAGAAAACGAAGATCATGACATCCAGTCCCACCACTTCATGGGAAATAGATGGGGAAACAGTGGAAACAGTGTCAGACTTTATTTTTCTGGGCTCCAAAATCACTGCAGATGGTGACTGCAGCCATGAAATTAAAAGACGCTTACTCCTTGGAAGGAAAGTAATGTCCAACCTAGACAGCATATTCAAAAGCAGAGACATTCCTTTGCCAAAAAAGGTTCATCTAGTCAAGGCTATGGTTTTTCCTGTGGTCATCTATGGATGTGAGAGTTGGACTGTGAAGAAGGCTGAGTGCCGAAGAATTGATGCTTTTGAACTGTGGTGTTGGAGAAGACTCTTGAGAGTCCCTTGGACTGCAAGGAGATCCAACCAATCTGTTCTGAAGGAGATCAGCCTTGGGATTTCTTTGGAAAGAATGATACTAAAGCTGAAACTCCAGTACTTTGGCCACCTCATGCAAAGACTTGACTCATTCGAAAAGACCCTGATGCTGGGAGGGATTGGGGGCAGGAGGAGAAGGGGACAACAGAGGATGAGATGGCTGGATGGCATCACTGACTTGATGGACGTGAGTCTGAGTGAACTCTGGGAGTTGGTGATGGACAGGGAGGCCTGGCGTGCTGTGATTCATGGGTTCGCAGAGTTGGACACAACTGAGCGACTGAACTGACTGAACTGAGCAATGTATAAGAGAAATAAACAAACATATTAACCCTCCATATATCTACAGTAGGAAATGGATTAAAACATAGTATCACTATATAATTAAATATTATATAGTTATTAAAAACAAACCTTATAAGAAAATTTACTACAATAAGATAGTTTTTATAGCAATGATCTTGACCTTCTCTATCTGTAAACTCAATCTTAAATTTAACCCTTACAATCTAAATATATAATCATAGTCACAATTTTGCAAGAAAAATTAAATGTCTATATGCATATAAAAAATTGGAAGGGAAACAATAGCATTTTAACAGTGGTTTATAGTACTGTCGTAGCTCTAGGAATTGATCTTATTTCCTATTGTTATTCTTGTTAAGTTGCTATGTCGTGTATGACTCCTTTGCAGCCCCATGGATTATAGCTCACCAGGCTCCTCTGTCCAAGAGATTTCTCAGGCAAGAACACTGGAGTGGATTACCAGTTCCTTTTCTAGGAGATCTTCCTGATCTAGGGATTGAACCTCCAGCTCTTGCATTGGCAGGTTGATTCTTTACTACTGAGCCTCCAGGGAAGCCTGCCTTATTTCCTATACACTTCCCAATCCTCTGAATATGAAAATTAGCACATATTTCTGATCATTATTCAAAACAAACACAATTTAAATAGTCTTAATAAAAATATTTATAGTTTTCCATCTGTTTCCTAGTCAGCTATAGATGGTCTTCTGTCTCCCTGCAGAGTATCTGCTTACAACACTCTTCCCTTATTGATGTACTGATTCTACTAAGTGGAATTTAAATTTCCCTCAGTGGGTAGGACAGGTACCTTGTGAAACCAAAACTGCCAGTATCTACATCTAATTTTTAATTAAGTACAGTAATTCCTAGCCAGTACCAGCTGTTATCATGTTTCTTCAATTCTGTGCCTTGATAAATAGCTTAAGGAATGTTATGTAAAAAACATAATCATGCAAAAATCTTCTCACTTTCAAAATAAGCTTTGGAAATAAAATCTCTCTGAATTCCCACTTTCTTGAAAAGCTGTGACTGGATGCTTGTTGAGAAGAACCAACACTCTCCCACACACCACACACACACACCCCACACCCCAAACATATTTTTCTTTCATAACACCTTTGTAACATCGGATTATAGCACTTTTCAAATATTAATGAAAACTCCTGTTCAGTTCAGTTCAGTTCAGTCACTAAGTCATGTCCAACTCTTTATGACCCCAAGGATTTCAGAATGCCAGGCTTCCCTGGCCATCACCAACTCCCGGAGCTTACTCAAACTCACATCCATCAAGGCGGTGATGCCATCCAACCATCTCATCCTCTGTCATCCCCTTTTCCTTCTGCCTTCAATCTTTCCCAGCATCAGGGTCTTTCCCAATGAGTCAATTCTTCGCATCAGGTGACCAAAGTATTGGAGCTTCAGCT
>NW_011495057.1:7183066-7183764 GCF_000754665.1 Bison bison bison | reverse complement strand
GTGTTTCTTATCTCTCCTTGCTATTCTTTGGAACTCTGCATTCAAATGGATATATCTTTCCTTTTCTCCTTTGCCTTTTGCTTCTCTTCTTGTTTGTCAGCTATTTGTAAGGCCTCCCCAGGCAACCATTTTGCCTTTTTGCATTTATTTTTCTTGGGGATGGTCTTGATCACTGCCTCTTGTACAAGGTCATGAACCTCCATCCATAGTTCTTCAGGCAAATCCCTTGAATATATTTGTCACTTCCAGTGTATAATCATAAGGGATTTGACTTAAGTCATATCTGAATGTTCTAGTGGCTTTCCCTACTTTCTTCAATTTAAGTCTGAATTTGGCAATAAGGAGTTCATAAATCTGAGCCACAGATTGTTTTTGCTGAATGTATAGAGCTTCTCCATTTTTGGCTGCAAAGAATATAATCAATCTGATTTCGGTAAGTCCATGTGTAGAGTCTTCTCTTGTGTTGTTGGAATAGTGTGTTTACTATGACCAGTGCGTTCTCTTGGCAGAACTCTATTAGCCTTTGCCCTGCTTCATTCTGTACTCCAAGGCCAAATTTGCCTGTTACTCCAGGTATCTATTGACTTCTTACTTTTGCGTTCCAATCCCCTATAATGAAAAGGACATCTTTTTTGGGTTTAGTTCTAAAAGGTCTTGTAGGTCTTCATAGAATTGTTCAACTTCAGCTTCTTCAGCAT
>NW_011495057.1:7181647-7182966 GCF_000754665.1 Bison bison bison | reverse complement strand
ATCTTCTGTTGTCCCCTTCTCCTCCTGCCCCCAATCCCTCCCAGCATCAGGGTCTTTTCCAATGAGTCAACTCTTCGCATGAAGTGGCCAAAGTACTGGAGTTTGAGCTTTAGCATCATTCCTTTCAAAGAAATCCTAGGGCTGATCTCCTTCAGAACAGACTGGTTGGGTCTCCTTGCAGTCCAAGGGACTCTCAAGAGTCTTCTCCAACACCACAGTTCAAAAGCATCAATACTTCGGCCTTTAGGGTGGTGTTATCTGCATATCTGAGGTTATTGATATTTTCTCCCAGTAATCTTGATTCCAGCTTGTGCTTCATCAAGCCTGGAATTTCTCATGATATACTGCATAAAAGTTAAATAAGCAGGATGACAATATACAGCCTTGAGATACTCCTACACATTTTGAAACCAGTCTGTTGTTCCATGTCCAGTTCTAACTGTTGCTTCTTGACCTGCATACAGATTTCTCAGGAGGCAAGTCAGGTGGTCTGGTATTCCCATCTCTTGAAGCATTTTCCACAGTTTTTTGTGATCCACACAGTCAAAGGATTAGGCGTAGTCAATAAAGCAGATGCTTTTCTGGAACTTTCTTGCTTTTTTGATGAACCAACGGATGTCGGCAGTTTGATCTCTGGTCCTCTGCCTTTTTAAAATCCAGCTTGAACATCAGGAAGTTCATGCTTTATGTACTGTTGAAGCCTGGCTTGGAGGATTTTGAGCATTACTCTACTAGCGTGTCAGATGAGTGCAATCATGTGGTAGTTTGAACATTCTTTGGCATTGCCGTTTTTGGGGATTGGAATGGAAACTGACCTTTTCCAGTCCTGTGGCCACTGCTGAGCTTTCCAGATTTGCTGGCATATTGAGTGCAGCACTTTCACAGCATCATCTTTTAGGATTTGAAATAGTTCAACTGGAATTCCATCACCTCCACTAGCTTTGTTCATAGTGATGCTTCCTAAGGCCCACTTGACTTCACGTTCCAGGATGTCCGGCTCTAGGTGAGTGATCAAACCATTGGGGTTATCTGAGATCTTTCTTGTATAGTTTTTCTGTGTGTTCTTGCCTCCTCTTCCTAATATCTCCTGCTTCTGTTATGTCCATACTATTTCTGTTCTTTATTGTGCTGTCTTTGCATGAAATGTTCCCTTAGTATCTCTAATTTTCTTGAAGAAATCTCTAGTCTTTCCCATTCTATTGTTTTCCTCTATTTCTTTGCATTGATCGCTGAGGAAGTGTTTCTTATCTCTCCTTGCTATTCTTTGGAACTCTGCATTCAAATGGATATATCTTTCCTTTTCTCCTTTGCCTTTTGCT
>NW_011495057.1:7179407-7181074 GCF_000754665.1 Bison bison bison | reverse complement strand
TTCCAGTCCATTTCAGTTCACTGATTCCTAAAATGTCGATGTTCACTCTTGTCATCTCCTGTTTGACCACTTCCAATTTACCTTGAGTCATGGACCTAACATTCCAGGTTCCCATGCAATATTGTTTTTTATGGCATCAGACTTTACTTCCACCACCATTCACATCCACAGCTGGGTGTTGTTTTTGCTTTGGCTCTGTCTCTTCATTCTTTCTGGGGTTATTTCTCCACTGATCTCCAGTAGCATATTGGGCACCTAACAACCTGGGAAATTCATCTTTCAGTGTCCTATCTTTTTGCCTTTTCATACTGTTCATGGGGTTCTCAAGGCAAGAATACTGAAGTGGTTTGCCATTCCCTTCTCCAGTGGACCATGTTTTGTCAGAAGTCTCCACCATGACCCATTTGTCTTTGATGGTCCTACATGGCATGGTTAATGGTTTCATTGAATTAGACAAGGCTGTGGTCCATGTTGGAGAAGGCAATGGCACCCCACTCCAGTACTCTTGCCTGGAAAATCCCGTGGATGGAGGAGCCTGGTGGGCTGCAGTCGATGGGGTCACTACAAGTCAGACACAACTGAGCAACTTCACTTTCATTTTTCACTTTCATGCATTGGAGAAGGAAATGGCACCCCACTCCAGTGTTCTTGTCTGGAGAATTCCAGGGACGGTGGAGCCTGGTGGGCTGCCGTCTGTGGGATCGCATAGAGTTGGACATGACTGAAGCGACTTGGCAGCATCAGCAGCAGTGGTCCATGTGATCAGTTTGATTAGTGTTCTGTGATTGTGGTTTTCATTCTGTCTTCCCTCTGATGGGTAAGAGTAAGAGGCTTATGGAATCTTCCTGATGGGAGAGACTGACTGAGGGGGAAACTGGGTCTTGTTCTGATGGCTGGGGGCATGCTCAGTAAATCTTTAATCCAATTTTCTGTTGATGGGCAGGGCTGTGTTCCCTTCCTGTTGTTTGACCTAAGACCAAACTATGGTGGAGGTAATGAAGATAATGGTGATCTCCTTCAAAAGGTCCTGTGCATGCACTGCCACACTCAGTGCCCCCGACCCTGCACTAGGCCACTGCCAACCCACGCCTCTGCCAGAGACTCCTGGACACTCATGGGCAAGTCTGGGTCAGTCTCTTGTGGGGTCACTGCTCCTTTCTCCTGGGTCCTGGTGCGCACAGGGTTTTGTCTGTACCCTCCAAGAGTCTGTCTCCCTAGTCCTGTGTAAGTTCTGATGGCTCTATGGTGGGGTTAATGGCGACCTCCTCCAAGAGGGCTTGTGCCATACCCAGGTCTGCTGCGCCCAGGGCCCCTGCCCCTGTAGCTGACCCATACTCCACAGGAGACACTCAAACACAGTTCTGGCTCAGTTTCTGTGGAGCCTCTGGGTCCTGGTGCACACAGGGAGCAAACCCAGGCCTTCTCAAAAACACTTGAAGAAAGTACAATTATTATTACCCCTGTTTTACTGCTGAAGATACATCTGTCTCAGCAGAGTTGCTCATTATTGGGCTTTTAAAATTATTTTCTTTAGTTTTTACTATTTATTTATTTATTTTTGGGCCACGCCACATGTCATGCTGGATTTTAGTTCCCTGACCAGGGATTGAACCTGTGCCCCCTGCATTGGAAGTGCAGAGTCCTAACTACTGGACTGCCGAGGAAGT
>NW_011495057.1:7179136-7179307 GCF_000754665.1 Bison bison bison | reverse complement strand
TACAACTGCATGCTACTAGCATCTTGAAGAAACTTCAGATAAAGCCTCAGTTCAGTTCAGTTCAGTTCAGTCGCTCAGTTGTGTCCGACTCTTTGCGACCCCATGCATTGCAGCAACCAGGCCTCCCTGTCCATCACCAACTCCCGGAGTTCACTCAGACTCACGTCCATC
>NW_011495057.1:7177827-7178910 GCF_000754665.1 Bison bison bison | reverse complement strand
TCATTATGGAAACAGAGGTCATCAGTCTATTTGTAAAACTGGAAAACATTTAAGTTAGAATATATATATATATACACACACACACCAGAGAAAGAACTTCAGATTTAAAATTTTGGATTGTAAGACTACAAATATTAGAAGATCTATCCAGAGCAAGAACCATGTGAGACCAGGGTTCCTTGAGAACTGGGGTTGTATTTATTTCACCCATGTGTCCAAGCCATGCAGTGTCTGAGACCAACACTCTGTCCACAGGATATTTGAAAAATAAGAAGCAAAAGGGCTATTTCTGGTTTTTAGACTTCTACCCATCACATAGCTGAAATACAATAACTGGAGACATTGAAATTTAACCCCTGCTCTTATTTGACTGTTGGCCAGATGTATACAGATATTTCTGTTTCTCATCAAAGTTTTTCTGAGGGCCTACCATACGTACATCAAGAATTTTGTGTTAGCAAGTAATATCAATATATATCACTTAAAGTAACATTGGGGCAATCTGCATTAGGTTAATAACAAGAACACCATTTTGGCTTTTAGGGGAAAAAACTCAGAAACATAAAGAAACAGAGAAAATATAATCTATTCTTGGCTTTCATTCATTCATTTATCAAGTTCTCACTTAATGAGCAGAACTCTGCTGAATGCTGACAATATAATAATAAGAAAATCTAATGTGGTCTCTGCTTTACTGGGGCTTAAAAGATAGACACACTACTACATATAAAATAGGCAACTAATGAGAACTGACTGTAGAGCACAGGGAACTCTACTCAATGCTCCACGGTGATGTAAAAGGGAAGGAAATCCAAGGAAAAAGGGGATATATGTATATGTGTGATTGATTCACTTTTCTGTACAACAGAAACTAAGACAATGTTGTAAACTGACTACAATTAAAAAATTATAAATTGTAGGTATAGGTTTTGTGTTCACTATGAAATTCTTTCAACATTTTTGCATGGTTGAAAAATTTCTTAATAAAATGTTGGAAGAAACAAATAAACCAACAGAAGATAGTGAAGAATAAGACATTAATCAAACAAGTACACAAGTATATAAACTGGTGATAAGCATCAG
>NW_011495057.1:7170257-7177727 GCF_000754665.1 Bison bison bison | reverse complement strand
AGAGTAAGTACAGTGGTTGATCTGAACTGTGCCGGAGAGTCAGGCAAGCCTTCCTTTAACTGAGATCTGAATGGTCAGTAGAGTTTACTCAGTGAGGGATCAAGGAATATTCAGGCAAAGAAAGAGCAGTAGGAGCTAAAGCTCTGGTTTTGAGTGGGTTGGTGGGATGGGGAGGGGAACCTAATAACAGCTGAGGAAAATGGGGGAAGGCCAATGGGAATGAAGCAGCAAGAAGAGTGAAATGTTGGTATGAGATGGAGCTAGAGGCTTAGGTTGGAGCAAGATCAGGAAAGGAATGGGAGACTATATTAATAGGAGGCAATTGGGGTGTCTCAGCAGTAAAGAATCTGCCTGCCAAGAAGGAGACACAGGTTCTATCCCTGGGTTGGGAAGGTACCCTGGAGAAGGAAATAGTAACCCACTCCAATATTCTTGCCTGGAGAATCCCATGGACAGAGGAGGCTGGAGGGGGGCGGTGGGGTGGTGGCCAAAAGTCAGACACAACTTAGGGACTAAACAACAAACAAGATTAGATACGAAAAGGATTAGATTAGACAAGAAAAGATGAGACAGATTGATAGTACTGTGTAGTGAAAGTTGCTTAGTTGTGTCCAACTCTTTGGGACTCCGTGGACTATGCAGTCCATGGAATTCTCCAGGGCAGAATACTGGACTGGGTAACCTTTCCCTCCTCCAACGGATCTTCCCAACCCAAGAATCGAACCAGCGTCTCCTGAAGTGCAGGTAGATTCTTTACCAACTGAGCTATCAGGGAAGCCCAGTACTGTATAGAGGTTGAATAATTAAACATTAAAATTAGAATTAGAATTCTAGAAATTAGAAAAATATGATTAGATAAATGCCAAAAAGGAGTTGACATAAAACCTATCAGAGCAAGAAAGGAAAAAAATATGAAAAGAAAAGCAAGTAAAATCATCTTTGAGACTTCCTTGATGGTCCAGTGGTTAAGAATCTGCCTTGCAATGCAGGGGATGTGGGTTAGATCCCTGTGGCTCAGATGATAAAGTATCCACTTGCAATGTGGGAGACCTGGGTTCGATCCCTGGGTTGGGAAGATCCCCCAGAGGAGGGCATGGCAACCCACTCCAGGATTCTTGCCTGGAGAATCCTATGGACAGAGGAGCCTGGCGGGCTACAGTCCATGGGGTTGCAAAGATTCAGACAGGACTGAAGTGACTTAGCGCGCACACACACACGGAAAAATAAGAGGCTAGAGGGTGAGGTTGATGATTTTGTAAAATGATTCAAATTGTGTTTTGAAAATATCACTCTGACTCCAGAGTGAGAACTTACTGAAGTCAGAAGGCGAGATGCGAGATGATCCATTAAGAGGCTCTTTGAAATTCAGGGTAAGATGTGATGGTGGCTGGAGTTGGGTGGTGGTAGAGATAAAATGACTCTTTTGAGACCTACTGGTGGTTTCAAAATGACACCTTCAAAATAAAAATTTCAAAATTTATGTAAACAGTGAAATTCTAAGAGAGAAAATGTCATGTTTATGTGACCAACTGTAGCACTTTACTTACACAATGAAGTAATTCTTGTCATCCTTTGGAAAGATGGATTATTAGGAAAGAAACTCAACTGCTTATAAAATGTGACAAATTCAATAAGACAATGGAGCCAGATGGGCTTTCAGCTTAATTTTGACAAAGTTATACCTGATGTGCATAGTTTTTTTTTTTTTTCTTACAGTTTTTAACGATACTTCAGAATCTGGGAAGTTGCCAGAGTAAATAAGAAAGGCCATAGTGAAGCTACCTAAGAAGCTAAGCCAAATTGAGTTTTAAATCATGCCTATTGCTTGAGTTATTTTATTTCAGTTTAAGTACCACAGATAACATTCTAACATGAAATTATTACTGAAATCATGGGTACTAGGAAAAGCAGCTTTCCTTAAAAAACAGCATTCCTTAAAAAACAGCATTCCTTATTATATGTGCTGTTTTGGTTACACTTGAATTTTGGTGACAATCAGGAAGATTTTGACTGAACGAATTGTTAAAGGTTAGACTACGGCTTTGAGAGACAAATATATTAGCATCATAAACTTTAAAACTGTGTACTGCAGTCCATGAGGTTGCAAAGAGTCGGAACAACTTAGCAAGTGAACAATAACAAAACTTTAAAATATTGTCACATTATAAAAAAAGGAAATAAAAAAGAACAAATATCTATAATCATATTTTTCTAATACCCAAATTGTTTTCATTTACTTATGTCTATTTCATAGCACTGATGTAATCACAGTAAAGAGATAATTTGTATTAAGTAACACTGTATAATAAATGCATTTCCATATTGCTATATTATGTTAAAGAACTATTTTAACGGCATTGTATCCTATAAAGTTGGTGATCTGCAACTATGGACTTGACTATTGTCTTATTGAACTTTTAAGTTTCTATTTTTCCAATTTATTTTAATATAATAACTGCCCTGAATATCATGATGTATGTTGGTATCATTCTGTCTTTTGTAGCTTTTAAAAAATGATACATTCCAACAATTTGGAAATCTTGGCAAAATGATAGAAGTATTATCAAAAATGTTGAGATAGAGTTTCGACTTTCTAACTTAAAACTGCTATTACAGGACATGAGTATATAACAGAGTTGGGTATGATTATTTTTAAGTTTCAGTAATTTAATAGAAGAGATAATGATACAGCATTTTAATTTTCATACCTTTGAAAAAGATGTTCAGTTGCTAAGTTGTGTCTGACTCTTAGTGACCCCATGGACTACAGTAGGCCAGGCTTCCCTGTCCATCACTTCACCTGCAGTTTGCTCAAAGTCATGGTCATTGAGCTGATGATGCCATCCAACCATCTCATCCTCTGTTGCCCGCTTCTTCTCCTGCCCTCAATCTTTCCCAGCATTGGGGTCTCTTCAGTGAGTTGGCCCTTGGTATCAGGTGACCAGAGTATTGAAGTTTCAGGTTCAGCATCAATGCTTCCAATGAATATTCAGGATTGACTTCCTTTAGGATTGACTGGTTTGATCTCCTTGCCTTCCAAAGGACTCTCAAGAATCTTCTCCCGCACCACAGTTCAAAAGCATCAGTCTTTCAGTGCTCAGCCTTCTTTATGGTTCAACTCTCACATCCATAAATGACTACTGGAAAAATCATAGCTTTGGCTATATGCACCTTTGTTGGCAAAGTTATATGTCTGCTTTTAATATGCTGCCTAGGTTTGTCATAACTTTTCTTCCAAGGAGCAAGCATCTTTTCATTTCATGACTGCAGTCACTGTCGGCAGTGATTTTGGAGTCCAAGAAAATAAAATGAGATTGCTATGCTATGCTAAGTCACTTCAGTTGTGTCCGACTCTGTGCGACCCCATAGACATCAGCCCACGGGCTTCCCCGTCCCTGGGATTCTCCAGGCAAGAACACTGGAGTGGGTTGCCATTCCCTTCTCCAGTGCATTAAAGTGAAAAGTGAAAGTGAAGTCACTCAGTCGTGTCTGACTCTTAGCAACCCCATGGACCACAGCCTACCAGGCTCCTCCTCCGCCGATGGGATTTTCCAGGCAAGAGTACTGGAGTGGGGTGCCATCGCCTTCTTGTTTTCAAAAGCTTGCCTACAGTGTATTATCTCCTCTGTGGGATGACCATAGCCATAGCCTTCTTCAGTTTATCTGTTGGAAATACTATTAATTTGAATGAACTCAGCTTGTAGGATAAGTACTGAGAAGAAAAACAATAGATGATAATTTTTTTCTTTAATATTTTTCCCTTTAAAATTTCTCCCGTATCTCTCTCAGTTCTGTGATGAATGGTGGAAATTTCTCCATTCCCACTCCAGCTTGCCCTGTCCCCTTTCAGTCATCCCCACCTGCTAGCTCTCTCTAAAACAGAAAAAAACAGATGTTATCAATACAAAATGATGGAGAAATAGTTGTCTGTAAGTTTGGATGCAAAAGAGAAATGTAGTGTGTGTGGAATATAAATGGAGCTTGTGAAGCACCTGGTGCTTTGCTCCCCAGAAAGGGTGCTGCGTGCAGGGAACTGAGACCTTCCCTCATGCAGAGCCGTTCGAGCCATCTGCTCTCTGCAGGTGCACCTGGGAACTTTTCTCCTGCCAAGATTATGTTAAGAGCATCACAAAATAAAATTATGACCATCCCAAAGAGAGGTCGTGGCATTTACAATGCATGTGAAAAATACCAAGATTTCTAGAGCATCTTCTTGGTAGAGAAAAATAATACATAAAATGATCATTTGGAAACATTCTCAATTTTTTGGGAATGTTACAGTGACTGGCCCTGACTGTATCCTTTTAAGAAGACTGAATTGCTAATTTTTCAAAGGAAGATACACATGCACATTATTTGATGTCCAATTTTGATATATCAGTCAATAATTAGCCAGTTAACATAGATAGGTTTTCATTATAATCATGTGTGAATTTAAAAGCCTCTAAAATTTAGAGGTTCTTATCACATTAAAAGGGCTTCCCTGGTGGCTAAGATGGTAAAGAATATGCCTGCAATGCAGAAGATCCAGGTTTGATCCTTGGGTCCAGAAGATCCCCTAGAGAAGGGAATGACAACCCACTCCAGTATTCTTGCCTGGAGAATACCATGGACAGAGGAGCCTGGCTGGCTACAGTCCATGGGGTCTCAAAGATTTGGACATGATTGAGCAACTGACACACATACGTCACATTAAAAATTATTTGCTGATTCATGCAAAATCACAGATTGTGTTGCATTTTTAGTCCTCTCCCCAAATCTCAATCCTTTTTTAGGCATTCTAACATTCCCTACTAGGATCACAGACTTCAAGCTACATACTTACGTCAAGAATATGGTAAAAGACCATTTTGGCTAGAGGTGTAATAGTTTTCAAGGGTCATGAGAATAGTGAAACATATTTAGCCTATGAATTTATATGGTTAGGATCACTATCTTTGTCAGCTATAGCCTCTTGAAATGTATTTCTTAAATAATAACATTTGAGAGTTAAAATGTCTCCTTGATCCGTGGGCTCCAAAATCACTGCAGACAGTGACTGCAGCCATGAAACTAAAAGATGTTCCTTGGAAGGAAAGCTATGACAAACCTAGACAGAGTGTTAAAACAGAAACACCACTTTCCAACAAAGGTCCATAGAGTCAAACCTACGGTTTTTCCAGTAGTCATGTATGGATGTGAGAGTTGGACCGTAAAGAAGGCTGAGTGCAGAAGAATTGCTGCTTTTGAATTGTGATCCTGGAGAAGAATCTTGAGAGTCCCTTGGTCTGCAAGGAGATCAATCAATCTTATAGGAAATTAACTTTGAATGTTCATTGGAAAGACTGGTGCTGAAGCTGAAGCTCCAATGTAGTATGGTAGCCGGCATGAAAATATGAATCTTATTTTGTATCCATTAGAGTTTTTGGGTGATCAGGTGCATTGTCAACAAGCAATGTATGTTGATTCGTTTCCCTGAGCAGTTGGTCACAACAGTTGGCTCAAAATATTCAGTAAAGCATGTTGTTAACAGACATGGTGTCATCCAAGCTTTGTTGTTCCATAGAGCACAGGCAGAGTAGATAATTCTTAAGTCCTGTAGGATTTTTGGAATGGTAAATGACCATTGGCTCCAACTTCAAGTCACCAGCAGCATTAGCCCCTAACAAGAGAGTCAGCTTATCTTTTGAAGCTTTGAAACAAATCATTGACTTTTCGTCTCTAGCTATGAAAGTCCTAGATGGTATCATCTTCCAATAGAAGGCTGGTTTGCCTGCACTGGAAATCTGTTGTTTAGTGTAGCCACCTTCATTCATTATCTTAGCTAGATCTTCTGTATAACTTGCTGCAACTTCTGCATCAGCACTTGCTTCTTCACCTTGCACTTTGATGTTATGGAGAGGGCTATCTTCCTCTCCATAACCTCTCCTTTCAACCTCTGCTAGCTTCAAGCTCTCCTTCTGCAGCTTTCTCACCTCTCTCAGACTTCATAGGACTGAGGAGATTTAGGACCTCACTCTGGATTAGGCTTTGGCTGAAGGGAGTGGGGCTGGTTTGATCTTCTATCCAGATCACTCAAAATTTCTCCATATCAGCAATAAGGCTGTTTTGCTTTCTTATTATTTGTGTTTACTGGAGAGGCTCTTTGAATTTCTTTCAAGAACTTTCCCTTTGCATTCACAACTTGAATAACTGGTGCAAGAGGCCTAGCTTTTGGCCTCTCTTGCTTTATGAGACATGCCTTCCCCATTCAACTTAATCATTTCTAGCATTTGATTTAAAGTGAGATATGAGTGACTCTTCCTTTTACTTGAACACTTGGAGGCCATTTCAGGGTTGTCAATTGCCCTAATTTCAATATTGTTGTTTCTCAGGAAACAGAGAGGACTTAGGAGAGGGAGAGATGGGGGAATGGCTAGTTGGTAGAAGTTAGAACACATACAATATTTATCAGTTATGTTCAATGTCTTATACAGGCATGGCTAGTGGTGCCCCCAAATGATTGCAATGGTAACATCAAAGATCACTGACCACATATCACCATAACAAGTATAATACCAGTGAAACAGTGAAAATTGTAACACAGAGACAAGAAGTGAATAGACGCTGTTGGAAAAATGATACCAATAGACTTGTTTGATACAGGGTTGCCATGAGCCTTCAATTCATAAAAAACATAGCATCTTTGAAGTACAACAAGGCCGAGCATGATAAAATGAGGTATTTCTGTAACAGAAGAGGATTAGGTGACCACTAATGTCAGATATTGGAGAAGGCAATGGCACCCCACTCCAGTACTCCTGCCTGAAAAATCCCATGGATGGAGGAGCCTGGAAGGCTGCAGTCCATGGGGTTGCTGAGGGTCGGACACGACTGAGCGACTGCACTTTCACGCATTGGAGAAGGAAATGGCAACCCACTCCAGTGTTCTTGCCTGGAGAATCCCAGGGACGGGGGAACCTGGTGGGCTGCTGTCTATGGGATCGCACAGAGTCGGACACGACTAAAGTGACTTGGCAGTAGCAGTAGTAGCAATGTCAGATATGCAGATGATACCACCCTTACGGCAGAAAGCGAAGAAGAACTAAAGAACCTCTTGATGAAAGTGAAAGAGGAGAGTGAAAAATTTGGCTTAAAACTCAACATTCAGAAAACCAAGATCATGGCATCTGGTCGCATCACTTCATGACAAATAGATGAGTAAACAATGGAAACAGTGAGAGACTTTATTTTTTTGGGCTCCAAAATCACTGCAGATGGTAACTGCGGTCATGAAATTAAAAGATGCTTGCTCTTTGGAAGAAAAGCTATGACTAACCTAGATAGCATATTTAATAAGCAGAGATATTATTTTGCCAACAAAGGTCCATCTAATCAAAGCTATGGCTTTTCTAGTGGTCGTGTATGGATGTGAGAGCTAGACTATAAAGAAAACTGAGTGCTGAAGAATTGATGCTTTTGAACTGTGGTCTTGGAGAAGACTCTTCAGAG
>NW_011495057.1:7131186-7170157 GCF_000754665.1 Bison bison bison | reverse complement strand
AGATCAGTCCTGAATATTTATTGGAAGGACTGATGTTGAAGCTGAAACTCCATACTTTGGCCACCTGATGCAAAGAACTGACTCATTTGAAAAGACCCTAATGCTGGGAAAGATTGAAGGCAGGAGGAGAAGGGGATGACTGAGGATGAAATGGTTGGATGGCATCACTGACTCAATGGATGTGAGTTTGAGTTGGTGATGGATAGGGAAGCCTGGCATGCTGCAGTCCATGGAGTTGCAAAGAGTCGAACATGACTGAGTGACTGAACTGAACTGAACTGAGTGTCTTTTTTAAGCATAAAAGTCAATGCTTCTATCATGTATTTATTAAATTATGAAACTGTGTAAATGCTTTATAAACAAAAGTGACAAGTAAGGTATTTTTTTAATAGTAATTATTTTATGTTTTGAAGAATGCTTGGAAGATCATGTTTCCTAAGCTTCCGGTGGGCTAAATAAAAAATAGATTTACCTACATTCAGAGATGATGTCATAAATGACTGGATTATATATTGATACATCACTTATTTTCTTTACACTTCTAACCCACTCATCTTCAGCATTCATAGGCTTTAACACTAAGCATACTAAGTGTAAATCCAATCCATATACTCTTTTAAAGAAGATCCTACATACAATATTCACATATTATAACTTATTAATAGTTATAAGTCTTATCTGTGGGGGGAACATAATATAATCATCTCTCACCCTATACTTTAGTTACAGGATTTACTTATTAAAAATCTCTTGGGCCCTACTCCAAAACTGCAATATATGTAGATTCGAAAGTTACTCTCTAATTTATTAGGAATTCAATTTGCTTCTTTTTAAAAAAATTTTATTTTACTTATTTATTTATTTTTGGCTGTGCTGGGTCTTCGTTGCTGCCTGTGAGCTTTTTCTGTTGTGGTGTGCAGGCTTCTCATTGTGGTATCTTCTCTTGTTTCTGAACACAGGCTCTAAGGCCCACCAGTTTCAGTAGTTGGGGCTCAGAAGTTGTAGCTCACAGGCTTATCTGCCCTGAGGCATGATATCCTCCTGGACCAGGGTTTAAATCCATGCATCTTCACTGACAGGCAGATTCTTAACCATTGAACCACCAGGGAAACCCATGAGAACTTCTTAACGCTGATAATCCAAAAAATCAGTTCCAAGGCACGGTTCTTCTCCTCAGTAGACAAAAGGTGTCCACATGTGGAGAAGGCTTATACTGTTTTGTTTCTTTATCACATACTTTCAAGACATGGCTCAGCAACAGCCATCTTCAGACCAGGAGTCACTGAAGACACTTAGAGGAATCTTCTCTGGGTGGGAACAGTGCCCATTCATCAGATGTGTACAGAGAAGGGCACCGGGGCCGTGTGCTCATAAAGAAACCAATCAAAGAGTTCATGCTCAGAATGAATCTAGAGCCCGTGGCTATAATGAAATGTCCTGGTACTTCATTTCTCATTCAAAAATCAAGTAATATCCAATTCTTTATGGGTCACTGCAACTTTTCTATCAGATTGAGTAAAAACTATTTCCAAATGTTAAGGAAATATGAACACTCAAAATCCTTCCAGGCTGTGTACATCTTTTCCCTACTTGAATTGTCTTTGTGATGGACTCTGTAAAGAATGAAGATACATTGAAGGTTTTGAGCCTTGAGTTCAGACTGTGTAAAGAAACCTTAATCTTCTCTTTGAGTGACTTGGGTATACTATCAAATTCCATTTAAAGATATATTCTTTTAATAACACCTAAAGCCTCTCTTAAAATAACATGCTTCAACACTTCTGCAGCAGATATATTTTGAAAAGAGATGAACCAAAGATCATTTCTAATTCCTCACCAGTGCCTCTACCCAGCTAGGAAAGCATCTCAACTCCTCCCCATCTGATCACATCAACTGTTAGATCACCTAGAGGACTTCTCTGGTAATCCAGTGGTTGAGAATCTGCCTGCCAATGCAGTGGACAGGGGTTTGACTCCTGGTCTGGGAACTAAGATCCCATACACCACAGGGCAAGTGAGCGCATGCATCACAGCTACTGAAGCCAGTGAGTCCTTAGAGCCCCTACTCTGCATCAAGAGAAGCTAGCGCAGTGAGAAGCCTGGGCAACAGAACTAGAGAGTTGCCCCTGCTTGCCGCAACTAGAGAAAGCCCGTGTACAGCAACAAAGAGCCAGCACAGACAAAAATAAGTAATAAATATACAAAAATTAAAAACAAAGAACATGTAGCATTTATACGTATCTTTTGGATACACAGTACTTTGCACACATTCAGTGTAATACACGGAAGTTACAAAAGCTTCTACCGTACTCAGGCCCCAGATAAAGCTGTTAGTTGCACAATGGAAAGCTTCATGTCACCACTGAACAGTGTTGGAGCACCTACCACTGTGTGCTTTACAAGCTGCTCCGATTTCTGGAGCTCAAGAAAAAAAATGCACACACAGTAAACAAACACATCTAGGAATGTGATTCAGTTAGTAAAAAATAAATTAAATAAAATAAAGTCTCTGGTCATTCAGAGCAGCAGAGACAGGTTCTGACCTGAGGCATAGGGCAGCAGAGGAAGGCAGGATTTTCACAACTGTGGCTGCACCACCAAAAAGACAGCTGGGACCCAGACCTGTGAGTGAACCTGCTGGCGAGTCTCTGTACTCTAAACAGAGCGGCAAAGAGAAGAGGCAGGACCTGGTAACTTTATTATTGCAAGTAACTAATTAATACAATTTAGCTTACCTACTCCTCATTTTTGGCTTCCAAAAACAATTATGGTTTGTTTTTCTGGATTATTAAGAAAAACTTGTACAATTCAGAACTTGAGCCGGAATTTAGAGATTTTTAACAATCTGTTATGCACTGAAATCCAGCCCTCCAGATTTTATATATTGAAGTTCTAGTCCCCACCCCATGCCCCACCCCCCAACTCCCCACCCAAGACTTCAGAATGTGACCTTACTGCAAAATAGGGTCATTACAGGTGTAATTGAGTTTCCCTGGTAACTCAGACAGTAAAGAATCAGCTTGCAATTCAGGAGACCAGGATTTGATCCCTGGGTCAGGAAGATCCCTTGGAGAAGGGAATGGCTACCCACACCAGTATTCTTTCCTGGAGAATCCCAAGGACAGAGGAGCCTGGCGGGTTACAGTCCATGAGGTTGCAAAGAGTCGGATATGAATGAGCACACATTATTGTATTATTATCCTTACAAACAACCCCCTCCTTGTGTGACTCAAGCCCTATCCAAACATGCATGTAACAATATTCCCTAGTAGAATATAGCAACAGAAGTGGTCTGCACTGAAAATTGGAGGATTATTTGGAGACAACTTATGTCACTGTTCGTGCCTTTTTCTCTCCTTTTCAAAAACACATGCTTCTTATAGACCATTATTTAGTATTCATATTTTTCTAGTGCTTTGTCAAAGTACTCTTTTCTCTGGTTGAGCAATAAAAAAACTGTGTTCATCATGCACTTAGCTATATAGCAAAGTTTAAATTTGTATCTCGAGAAATTATAATCATTTGCACTTGTTATCTAGTTGAAGGAGCCAGACTGCACTCCACTCCTGCGGAGATAAGAATAGCTATTCCCTCTGCCAATAGGACACAAACCTTAAGAACTGGGACTGAAGGCAGGAGCAGTAATTGAAAGAACAGTGGCAGGCTGGCAGAAATGGAAACACACTTTGATCCCTGACCCACTCAGCAATATTTCACATTAGTGCATTTGGGTGTTTATAGAAAACCCAGAGGCTATTCACTTTAAAAAGCTCTTGATGAAAATCAGACTCACCAGTGTGATAACACTGATGAGCACCAATGTTCTCTCAGCGGAAATTTTACTGATAAAGATTAACCTTCTTTCAGAAGAGAAATACCAAGAAAAATGGTTCATGGAAGACGACTAGGGAATTATTGGTATCCAGGAAAGTCTCAGTGAGCCTTGCTGTTGTCTTTTAGCTGCTAAGGCGTCTCCAACTCTTTGCGACCCCTTGAACTGTAGCTCCACGGGCTCCTCTGTCCATGGGATTTCCCAGGCAAGAATACTGGAGTGAGTTGCCATTTCCTCCTCCAGGGGATCAGAAGCCTTATCATTACTTAATGAGGAATTACCTGGAGGAAAAGATATCATTTCTATAATTGAATCAACATGGCTGTTTGGCCCGTGTATTTTCTTTATAGTAAAAATGATCACCAATCTGAAAACTAATTGCCCTCCGTGAATAAGTCCTGATGGATCCCGAGAGGGGAGGGGCTGGCGCATTGGTAAAAGGAGTAGGAGAGTCATCAGAAGAAAGGAATGGACATGCCTCACTGAGCAAATTACATTTTCTAGCCAGTGCTGGGGCCTATCAAATATCTCCGTGTGAAAGAACATGCTCTTCGTGTGAGCTGACCATCCTGGCAAAAAGCAGGACACTCCCTCCAGGATTTATTTATGACTAAATCAATCACACCTTAAAGGGATAGTTTTTCAAACAGTTTTGCTCATGCAGGAGGGTTTGCACAGCAGTGACCATCCTGAAATCAGAAGCAATGTGGTTTAAGGTCCTTCAAATCCAGATCATGGATAATGTTTTTCTCCTTTCTCCCATTTCCCCAGGCTGTGCAGTTTATACGGCTCGGGATTTCTAGTTATCGAGGATCCAGTCCTATGTGGATGAGGTCGTTAACTGAGCCCCTGGAATTATTCTTGCTTCAGGTGACTAAGGTCATCATCTGATCTTTTACTATAGGCCTCGGGGGAATGAATACAACTACACACTATTGTTTCCTTTGTTGTTGTCTTAAGATTTTTACTGAGTCAAGGGAGGTAACTTGGGAAACAGAAATTGTATGTATTCCAGAAAGGTGCTTACAAAACTCACGTTTCTACCTATACCTGTTTAACCCATCCCTAGAGTGTTACGCCTATGATTTAGCTGGTAAAAGATCCACCTGCAATGCAGGAGACACAGGAGACATGGGTTCAAACCCTGCATTGGGAAGACCCCCTGGAGCAAGCAGGCAACCCGGTATTCTTGCCTGGAGAATGCCATGGACAGAGGAGCCTGGTGGGCTATAGTCCAAGGGATCACAGAGAGTCAGACATGACCAAAGCAGCTTAGCACAGAGGGATAGAAAAGCAAGAAAGCAAAAGAGCTGTGGCTGCTCCCTGACTCTTGCAGTGAATTGCTGCAAAGCTGCCACAAGCAGTAGAGACAGATGAATCCTGGGCAGACCCAGGGCAGTCCCGCTCCACGGGGAGTTGTGGGCAGCTGGGAGACCAGAGGGACTGCTGGGACAGCCCAGCACAGCTTCTCTAGAGTGAAAGTTCTGGGCTTACTAGGAATTCCTCAGTCAGAGCCAACTCTAGAAATAGCAGCCGCAGCTGCAGATCAAAGGAGTTTTACACGTGTGCAGCACAGAAGGCAGTGCTGGTTAGAAGCTGGGGTTTCTGCTATCTTGTCATCATCTTCTGACAAGGAGCATATACAAAGTAAAGGGAAAGATGTGTGGTTTTGGTTTTATTTTGTTCAGTTTTGTTTTGTGGGAAAGTGAAATGGGATGATGGTTGCTGTTAGTACCTGTCTGGGAATTACAAGGAGTTGTTTAGTTCTTAAGATTAAAAAAAAAAAAAAAAAGAAAAAAGTTAGGTAACTTAAATAGCTCTACGCCGGGGGAGTTTTCTGGAGCCCCACAGACAATGATATTAGCCAGACACTTACCTGTACCTATACACTTGTCTGCTTACCTCCCACGTCCCATCCCCAGGCCCCCAGCCCCCAGCATACCCTATAAAGCCAATAGCAGCAGGAAGACTCAAACAGAGGGATTGAAGAGATGGAGAAAGCTTGTGTGTGTGTGCGTGTGTGTGTGTGTGTGTGTGTGCATGCGCGCTCAGTCATGTGCAGCTCTGCAGTTCCCATGGACTGTAGCCCACCAGTCTCCTCTGTCCATGGGATTTTCTAGGCAAGAATACTGGGATGGGTTGGCATTTCCTACTCCAGGAGATCTTCCAAATCCAGGGATCGAACCCAGGCCTCCCACATTGCAGGCAGATTCTTTACCACCTGAGCCACAGGGAAGCCCAAGAATACTGGAGTGGGTAGCCTATCCCTTCTCCAGTGGATCTTCCTGACCTATCCCCAGGGTAAACAACCATAAATGATTTGAATCTAACAGGATGGACTGTTAGAACTGGACTTCTCAAGTAGAAGCACAGGAAAGAAGTGACTGGAGACACGCCTGAATACACTTGGGACTCAGCCTTCATATCTGTCCATGTCAAGATATGTCCATGACGGGAATGATCTCCCTAGATGTCACACTTTTGTGCAGTGTACAACCACAGCATCCTTCCATGGTGGGCCTGAAAATGGTCCTCATGAATCTCTCAGCTATGATTCATGATAGACATTTTATGGAAGAAATGCCTTAAGATGAATGTAGAACCAGGGAAAGGCATGAGAAATTCTTTTTTTCATGCTGCTGCTGTGCTATTATCATCTATAAGGTTATTTTCTTTCTTCTCCACTAGAGAATGATATACTCTTGTTTCCACTTACTCTCTTTTATCTCCCCGAGACCGAGGGCCTGGAGCTGTGCCAGCTCATAAATCCACTGAATGAAAGAAATTCATGAATCATGATAGAAAAAATCAGGTTAAAATAGTTACTTTGAATGAATACCAGGGGCGCTTTCTGACAAAAGTATATTTCCATAGCTCCTACTCCACCTCTGTCCTAACCAGCAAAACACTAAAGCCTTGGTCAGTCTTTCAAGAGAACCTTAAGAAGGTAGGAATCACAGAGTTGTCTCTGTAAGAGGAAATGCCCTCTTCTTAAGTGACCACTTTAGAGGATCCTTAAGTGGTTTCCAGTAATAGAAGACAACGTTCACAGTTAAATACAAGTCTCCAAAATTGATGGGTTGCTTCCGGGTATATTTGTTCGCCTGGAAGCAGTTTCACCATAGTGGTTTGCATTTCTAATTGTTTAATGGGGACTGTGTCCTTTAGATCCAAATGAAAAACTAGAAAATATCCAGGTCATGTTGTTGGGCTTAGTGAATGCATAATTAGGATGTAAATCAGCATTTTAGAGCTGATGACAGGTTTTTCTAGACAGGCATGATTAGAAGGCATGAGGAATTTGGAATGCTTCCTTTTTGGCAATACGATTATTTTTCTTTGGTTTGCCCTGCTCCCTGCCTACATCCAAATGTACAACTTCATATAGTCAATAAATAAATATTATTTATCTTACCTGCTTTCTGAAAAGTTCCACAATAAGCCCTAGGTGCTGTGTTGGTTTTACTTGAGAGACAGTGTCTCTGATTATCATTGTGCTTTAAGTATTTATAAGGGCACTCTTGTCTATTTTTGATTGTGGCTTTTGTGTTTTCTTTAGAAGCTAACCCCATAGTAAAATTGTACTCCTCCATAAGAGAGTTTTATCTTAGAGCTGTATCAAGATTCCTGAGTGGTGATGTCTGGTAGACTACATTTGGGTCTGATGCTCAGAGGAAAGTTTGGAAATAAAATATGGATAGAAACCTATTATATTTTGCTTTTATTGTATTTTTTCCAACAAATATATATTTAGTATTCATCATGCATAATAAGTTTTGAACAAAAATAATCGTGGTCTTTGCCTTCATTGAGTTTACAGTATGACAGGGAAGATGGACATGGCATAAATAATATCATGTTTGAGGAATGTTACAACAGGGTAAGAGGAAGATTCCCATCAGCAAATTATAAGGGAACCTAATTTAGTGCTCTGAAGAGAAAATGCCGCAGGAGATCTGGCATATTTGGGGTAGCAACAATTTAGCAAAGGCCTCAATAAGCTTCCAGGGTGACAATGACACTGTTCCCTGATCAACGTGTGTGTGTGTTAAGTCACTTCAGTTCAGTTCAGTCGCTCAGTCGTGTCTGACTCTGCGATCCCATGAATTAGAGCACACCAGGCCTCCCTGTCCATCACCAACTCCCGGAGTTTACCCAAACTCATGTCCATCAAGTCGGTGATGCCATCCAACCATCTCATCCTCTGTCGTCCCCTTCTCCTCTTGCCCCCAGTCCCTCCCAGCATCAGAGTCTTTTCCAATGAGTCAACTCTTTGCATGAGGCGGCCAAAGTATTGGAGTTTCAACTTTAGCATCATTCCTTCCAAAGAACACCCAGGACTGATCTCCTTTAGGATGGACTGGTTAGATCTCCTTGCAGTCCAAGGGACTCTCAAGAGTCTTCTCCAACACCACAGTTCAAAAGCATCAATTCTTTGGCACTCAGCCTTCTTCACAGTCCAACTCTCACATCCATACATGACTACTGGAAAAACCATAACTGACTAGATGGACCTTTGTTGGTAAAGTAATGTCTCTGCCTTTTAATATGCTATCTAGGTTGGTCATAACTTTCCTTCCAAGGAGTAAGCGTCTTTTAATTTCATGGCTGTAGTCACCATCTGCAGTGATTTTGGAGCCCAGAAAAATAAAGTCTGCCACTGTTTCCTCATCTATTTGCCGTGAAGTGAAGGGACTGGATGCCATGATCTTAGTTTTCTGAATGTTGAGCTTTAAGCTAACTTTTTTACTCTCCTCTTTCACTTTCATCAAGAGGCTCTTCAGTTCCTCTTCACTTTCTGCCATAAGGGTGGTGTCATCTGCATATCTGAGTTTATTTGATATTTCTCCCAGAAATCTGGATTCCAGACTGTGCCTCCTCCAGCCCAGCATTTCTCATGATGTACTCTGCATATAAGTTAAATAAGCAGGGTGACAATATACAGCCTTGACATACTACTTTTCCTATTTGGAACCAGTCTGTTGTTCCATGTCCAGTTCTAATCGCTTCCTGACCTGCATACAAATTTCTCAAGAGGCAGATCAGGTGGTCTGGTATTCCCATCTCTTTCAGAATTTTCCACAGTTTATTGTGATCCACACAGTCAAAGGCTTTGGCATAGTCAATAAAGCAGAAATAGATGTTTTTCTGGAACTCTCTTGCTTTTTCCATGATCCAGCGTATGTTGGCAACTTGATCTCTGGTTCGTCTGCCTTTTCTGAAACCAGCTTGAACATCTGGAAGTTCACGGTTCACATATTGCTGAAGCCTGGCTTGGAGAATTTTGAGCATTACTCTACTAGCGTGTGAGATGAGTGCAATTGTGCAGTAGTTTGAGCATTCTTTGGCTTTGCCTTTCTTTGGGATTGGAATGAAACTGACCTTTTCCAGTCCTATGGCCACTGCTGCAGTCGTGTCCAACTCTATGTGACCCTATGGACTCTAGCCTGCTAGGCTCCTCTGTCCATTCTGTGATTCTCCAGGCAAGAATACTGGAGTGGGTTGCCATACCTTCCTCCAGGGGATCTTCCCTACTCAGGGATTAAATCCATATCTCTTATGTCTCCTGCCTTAGCAGGTGGGTCCTTTACCATAGCACCACCTGGAAAGCCCCAGAAACTCTTGAGTGGGTTGTAATTGTGTTATATCCACATTTCCAGGTTCTCTGATGCTGTTTCAATGGGAGATTCACTGTTCCTGAGGCAGTTTATGAGGCAGAAGAGAAAGGTCTCTGAGGGGAGGTCTGAGACTAAACTGGAACTCAAGCAAATCATTTGGTAAACTTTAGGTTAACTTAAACTAATACTGGGGGCTTCCTGGGCTGCTCAGCTGGTAAAGAATCATACAGTGCAGGAGACCCTGGTTCGATTCTTGGGTTGGGAAGTTCCCCTGGAGAAGGGATAGGCTACCCACTCCAGTATTCTTGGGCATCCCTGGTGGCTCAGACAGTAAAGAAATTGCCCACAATGTGGGAGACCTAGGTTCGATCCCTGGGTTGGGAAGGTCCTCTGGAGGAGGGCATGGCAACCCACTCCAGTATTCTTGCCTGGAGAATCCCCATGGACAGAGGAGCCTCATGGGCTACAGTCCATGGGGTCACACAGAGCCGGACACAACTAAGCACAGCACAGCAAACCAATATTGACTGAATAAAGCAATAATAATATCAAATTTGGGGATAAAAATAAGATAGAATCGAAGTATTGAACAACACAAAAATTAAGATAGGATCACAATGACTGTAATTAAAATGGTCCTTTCTTTCAAAAGGGCAGAAATTGGATACAACTTTTCTGATTGATATATTATGACAAGAATAATTATTGAATGAAGTGATCTAGATGTCAGGAGTATTAATGATGTCTGTGTGTTTTGTTTAAAAATATTATAAATTACCCTTTACTAATGCTTTCTGATAAGTTATTTTATTCAATCTTTCAGTTCAGTTCAGTCGCTCAGTTGTGTCCGACTCTTTGCGACCCCATGAATCACAGCACACCAGGCCTCCCTGTCCATCGCCAACTAACCACACAAATGATCACATACATTAGATCAAATACATTTTCCTTTAAAATTGATGAGGAAACTAAGGGATGTTATAACTTGATAAAAATCATATGTTTTACTGGGATAGGAGTCACAGAGATGGAATTTAAATGTTTTGATTCCATGCCTTCATTCTGAATTTTCATATTATTAACCCACTGCCATTTATCATTAATATAAATTTGATGCAAGCATGGTTTTTGTAGAAAAACATATTTTTAAAAAATACTCAAAAACAATTTTTTGTATCTTCTTCTATATAATACAACAGAAGGGAAACTAAAGAAAAAGTCTTATCTTGAAATGTAATAAAATTATATTCTCCTCTGTACGTATGCTTAAATGATTTATGACCTTGTTCTTTTCAGAGAATTAGACTCAGAAGGAAAGGACAGAATGACAGCATTTTTTTTCCTGATGTGAAGTCTAAAAAGACTTGAAAAAACTTTCTCATAACAATCATCTTTTAGAGATAAGATTGGTTTCCGTCAGTCATATAGAGTGGAGAATATAAATGACAGAGTTTATCCACTCTGTCCACAAGGGCATCCCCTTCGGAGTTTTCCTTGCAGTGTCTTTCCTGGGTCTGTAGGATGGTTGGTGATATTTATGCTGTAATGTAAGCATCGGTCCTTTGCTTGAAAACTGCAGCAAAGAATAAAGAGGTGATCCCCCTTCAGCCATTGTTGTCGTTCACTCAGTCATGTCCGATTTTTTTGACCCCATGGACTGCAGCATGCCAGGCCTCCCTGTCCTCCACCATCTCCCAGAATTTGCTCAAATTCACGTCCATTGAGTTGGTGATTTCATCTAACCATCTCATACTCTGTAGCCCTTTCTCCTCCTGCCCTCAGTCTTTCCCAGCATCAGGTTTTTTTCCAATGAGTCAACTCTTCACATCAGGTGGTCAGAGTATTGGAGCTTCAGCTCCAGCATCAGTCCTTCCAATGAATATTCACAGCCATTAGAGACAATATATGCCCGTGTTTCAGGCTGGCCATTACCAGAGCCCTTGGCCTTATACAGTGCTGCAGAATTTCCTATAACCTTTATCTATAATTAGATTTACATTGTAAAGCTAAAAGATCTTTTGATTTTAAAATTTACAAAGGGTCAAAACCTAGTGAGTCATATGTGGAATTTTTTTCCTATAATAATTGAAGGAATTTTCCAATGGAAACAAATGCCAAGATGAATTTCTTGGCCTTCTGGAACACCTTTTATGTAAAGGTCTTCATGTGCTTTGCAGACACGAGCTCATCCACTTCCTGACAGCCCTGGGAGACAGGTAAGTGCTATCAGATGTGGAATCTGAGGTTTGAGGAGATTAACACGCAGTGAATGCTGGCCCATCTTGGATCTGAATCAGGAGCCCAGCATCTTTCTTTGGAACCCAGAGTTTTATTTCTACAGGACTTTATAATTGCGTGGTTTAGATTACTCGGTATAGTTTGAAGTGACTCCAAGATGGAAACATTCATTATATCCTTTGGGAGGTAATTTTGATCTTGTGGAAGGCTTTTTCTGTCTAACTGGTTATATATATTTTGATTCAGTAAATTTCATTCCATCCAAGAGAGTTATTTTTCCCCTATAGGGAGGGACTTGTTTTTCCCTTTTAGTCTCTCTCTTTTAGCTTAATAGAGGCTTGCCTGGTGGCTCAGACAGTAAAGAATATGCCTGCAGTGTGGGAGATGCAGATTTGATCCCTGGATCGGTGAGATCCCCTGGAGAAGGGAACGGCTACCCACTTCAGTTTTCTTGCCTGGAGAATTCCAGGGACAGAGGGGCCCAGTGGGCTATATAGTCCAGGGGGTTGCACATAGTCGGACATGACTGAGAGACTAGCACTTTAGCTTAATACTTTTTTGAACTATGTTTAGTTGTTTTAAAAAATATTGTGGAATACTTACTATATGCTCATTCCTATGGTGTGTGTGGGTATAGAAAGATGAGTAAGACATAGTCTTTTCTGCATGGAAAAGAGGCATGAAGTTAAACCCGCAGATGGGTTAAGAATTAAGGAACTGGCAGGTAAGTAACTTGCACTTGAAGTAGGCTACGTAAGGGTTTTTTGCAGGAGAGAGGGACAGGTAGAGTGAATTTCTCTATGCCTTTGCACAAGGAAAGGGAAAACTATCTCAGTGCTCTGAATCTTCAAATGTTGTTTAAAGTAACAACAAGAACAAATGGCTTCAAGGCTGTAACACAATGGAGTGCAGACAGGAACCCAAGACTTGAGTTATAGCCTTTTATTGCTGGTTAAAGAAATGAAAAACTAACTTCCCTGGTGATGCAGTGGTTAAGAAACCACCTGCCAGTGCAGGGGACATGGGTTTGATCCCTGGTTGGGGAAGATCCCATATGCCACAGAGCAACTAAGCTTGTGCACCACAACCAATGAAGCCCGCTTGCCCTAGAGTCCATGCTCCTCAACAAGAGAAGCCACTGCAACGAGAAGTCCACACACAGCAGCTAGAGAAACCCTGCTCACGGCAATGAAGACCCAGCACAGCCAAATAAATAAATGAATGAATGAAAAGGATTGAACCCCTGCCTGCTTCCTCCTTCCAAAAATATAAAGAAAAGAAAAAAACAGAGAAACCTTAGGAAGAAGATGTAGGTGAATATCTCTGTGGCTCAGTCCTGGTTGCTGGCACACTGTTTGTCTAAGTCCACAAGATGTGTGCACAGCACAGTTAGTGGAGCCAAGCACTTGTTTATTCATTAAATGTTTATTGTGGACCAATTCGGTTTTATGAAGCTTATGTTTTCCTAAGGGTATAGGAAATAAATAATAAAGAGGCAAGATAAATTCAGATAGTGATAATTGCTGCTATGGACTGATTATTTGCTCCCTTCAACATTCATATGCATAATATAATGCTGTATATTTTGCTATATATAATGGAATTTAATAGCATCTCAGACTCAGTGAACATGAATTTGAGAAAACCAGAAAATATTGAAGGACAGGGAAGCCTGGAGTGCTGCAGTCCATGGGGTCTCAAAGAGCTGGACAGGACTTAGTGACTAAATGACAATGTAATGCGTGGTGTGATGGTATTAGGAGGTGGGGCCTTTGGGACGTGTTTGGTAATGTGGGTGGAGCCCTCATGAGTAGGATCAGTGCCCTCGAGTGCTCCTGTGCTTAAGTCACTTCAGTCCAACTCTTTGGGACCCCATGAACTATAGTCCACCAGGCTCCTCTGCTCATGGGATTTCCTAGGCAAGAATACTGGAGTGGGTTCCTAGGCCTTCCATCCAGGGCATTTTCCCAACTCAGGGATAGACCACATGTCTCTTATGTCTCCTGCTAAGGGAACCCTAGAGAGCCCCCCTGCCCTCTCCTGCCATGTGAGATTACAGTGACCATACAGCTGTCAATGAGCAAGCAGGTTTCATAAGATATGGAATCTGCTGGCACAGTGATCCTGGACTTCTCAGCCTCCAGCACTGTAAGAATTAAATGTTTGTTGTTTATAGGCTGCTTAAAGTCTGGTATTTTGTTATAGCAGCCTGGACTGAGATAACTGATATAAAGAAAAGAAAATATGATAATATGATAATGGTTTGAGGTGGAGGCTGTTTTAGATAGGATGGGAGGTGTTTTTTTAGTTTGTTTGTATGTTTTCAGTCTGAGACCTAAATAATAAGCAGCTAGCTATACAAGGTCAGAAGGAGGCAGATACAAGGTCAGAAAGAGGCGGTATTCCAGAAGAGACAACAGGGGAACAAACTCAGTATGTTTAAGGCACAGGAAGAAGTTGCTCTACAGCCAGGGTGGTGTGACAGAGGGAATAGTATAAAGTTATAGCGGGGCTCGGGACAGGGCAACCCACTCCAGTGTTCTTGCCTGGAGAATCTCATGGACAGAGGAGCCTGGTGGGCCACAGTCCATAGGGTCACAAAGAGTCGGACACGACTGAAGTGACTAAGCACGGCACGGCACACAGTGGGGTTCAGACAGTGGGCTTCTCGGGCAGCACTAATGGTAAAGAACCCAACTGCCAATTCAGAAGACATAAGAGACAGGGGTTCGATTCTTGGGTTGGGAAGATCCCCTGGAGGAAGGCATAGCAACCCACGCTAGTATTCTTGCCTGGGAAATCCCATGGACAGAAGAGCCTGACGGGCTATAGTCCATGGGGTCTCAGAAGAGTTGGACATAACTTAGTGAGTAAACAACAAAAAGAATTATTATACAAACAGAAGCACTCTGGGGGCCACCTGGGATCCAGGTTAACTTTTTAATTCTCCAGTGGGCATCAGTGCAGGGCTGGAATGTTCCCAAACCCACACACATACACTCCCATGGATACCAGCCACTTTCATCCCACATACACCCCAGACCCCAAGTCAGCAGTCATCAAGATTTACATTGTGTGTGTGTGTGTGTGTGTGTGTGTAGGATAGAGTGGAAATTAAACTTTGAAGAATTCTATCAGGATTGCATTTATGGCTCAAACCATAAAGAATCTGCCTCTAATGCAGGAGACCTGAGTTTGATCCCTGAGCCAGGAAGATCCCCTGGAGAAGGTCGTGGCAACCCACTCTAGTATTTTTGCCTGGAGAATCCCAAGGACAGAGGAGCCTGGTGGGCTACAGTCCATGGGGTTTCAAAGGGTCAGACACAACTGAGTGACTAACATTTTCACTTTCAAACACATGTGTGTACAAGATGCTAGGTGCCCACATGTGATTATGGAGGAGGAAGCTTGCCTTTCTTGCTCTAGGACTTGGCCAGCAGACCACAAAGCACAGTAAAGTGTTACTGTGAGAGCTTATTTAGAGAAGGAATGCTGCTCTGAGGAAAAGATATTTGAGTTGAGATTCGAAGGATAAATAGGGTGTAGGTATCTGTAATGAGTATGGAGCCCCCAAGGATACATCTGAGTGTATAGAATATATCAGGAAGGTTAACGGGCATTCATTTCATGTTGGAGACCTATCTATAGTTTCATTAGATTCTTCCCATGGTTTATGAAAATAATATTAAAATTCCCATTTACAGGTGAGCAAATTGGAAGTTTGAAAAAAAATCATATACTGTCCACCCTGTGTGAGTCTTGATACTGTGTTTCTTAAATTCTAGATTGCTTGGTTATACCCACAGATGGAAACTTGCTAGAATGATTTTGCTCTGGACACAAAGGTGCTCAGATCCTCTAGAATAGGGCGAATGAACTAGAAATTTCCTGATTTGTCCAGGAGGGTACATTGGAAATAAGCTTATAGCGTTTCTGGCAGAATACTCTGCAAATCCCAAGGTAATCAGCATACCCAGATGATTCCTTTCCATGAATCAGAAACAAAGAATGCAACTGAATATTTAGGGGTGTGTGTATGGGAAGGGGATCTTTCATAGCTCTGCACCCCTGCCCTGAGTTCGGGATCATGTTTTATGGGGCAGTTTCTGCCCTAAATTGCCAGCGGCAGACAAGGCAGAGTGGGAAACAGAGTTCAACTGTCAATGCCACAGTTCTTGAGTTTTCCAGTTTTACCTCCAAATGAATCAATGCCATTGTTCCTTTTTCTTGAGAAAGGAGAAAATGAGCTGCTTTTTCCATGCCCTTCCTGCTCTTTTTGAGGTTTTTTTCCTCCTTTTTTTTCTGCCCCAGCTTGAATTCAAGCATGTAGATATGGTTTTGTCGATAAAACATTTAGACAGAGAAACAAGGATGCTGAATTTCTTTCCTGGCTTCTTCCCTGACCACTGATGTAGGAGGAGGGGAGATCATTTATTCTTTTTACTAATTAGAATATTGAGGTAAGAAGAGATTTAGTGATGGAAACAGAATGACAACATTGTCAGTGACTTGTTCATGGACTTGAGTATATCATTTCCTTTTTGTGAGCCTTGATTTTTTTATATATGGTGATTAGAAAATTAGGGGAAAAAACAGCACCATCATCACAGAGGTGGGGTGGAGAATGAGTTTGAGCAATGGCAACAGTAACTGTAATTAATGTTTCCATTAACACTGCTAGCATTATTCTGCCAGTCTTCTTTTAAATTTGCCTTTAACAGAGAAACAACAGCTCTTAATGGAAATATAAATCTTTGGAGGCAGACAGCACTGGGTTGGCATCTCAGCTCTGTACCTTCTTCCTTAACCAGTGGATGAGATGAACTTTTCTCACCTGGAGATAATAAAAGCTACCCGACAGGCTTGTTGTGAAAAATAGCAGGCATATTCCTGACAATAACCACAGATGTTCGTTGGATCTGAAATAGATTAACTAACTTTGTATATTTCCCCTTGATCCTTTGAATCTGGTTTGCATTTAGTTTGATCAAAGAATCCCTTATTTATATGACTTCTGAAGATCTGACTCTAGGAGTTTTTGGTTTTTAATTCATCTATTTTTGGCTGCACTGAGTCTTCCTTGTTGCACGTGGGTTTTCTCTAGTTGCAGTGAGAACAGGCTCCTCCTCATTGTGGTGCACAGGTCATTCATTGCAATGGCTTCTCTTGTTACAGAGCACAGACTCTAGGGTGTGCTGGTTTCGGTAGTTGCGGCATGCATGCTCAGCAGTGGTGGGCTCACGGGCTTTAATTACTCTTCAGGATGTGGAATCTTCCCAGACCAGAGACTGAAACCTGCACTGGCAGGTGGATTCCCATCCACAGCACCACCAGGGAAATCTCAGGAGGTTTCTATACTGCTCTAGCTGAACTCAATATGCCAGCAAATTTGGAAAACTCAGCAGTGGCCAAGGGACTGGCAAAGGTCAGTTTTCATTCCAATCCCAAAGAAAGGCAATGCCAAAGAATGTTCAAACTACCACACGATTGTACTCATCTCACACACTAGCAAAGTAATACTCAAAATTCTCCAAGCCAGGCTTCAACAGTACATGAACCATGAACTTCCAGATGTTCAAGCTGGTTTTAGAAAAGGCAGAGGAACCAGAGATCAAATTGCCAACATCCATTGGATCATAGAAAAAGCAAGAGAGTTCCAGAAAAACATCTGCTTTATTGGCTATGCCAAAGCCTTTGACTGTGTGGATCACAACAAACTGTGGGAAATTCTTCAAGAGATGGGAATACCAGACCACCAGACCTGCCTCCTGAGAAATCTGTATGCAGGTCAAGAAGCAACAATTAGAAACAGACATGGAACAATAGACTGGTTCCAAATTGGGAAAGGAGTACATCAAGGCTGTCACCTTGATGTACTCCTATATTGTCACCCTGCTTATTTAACTTAGATGCAGAGTACATCATGAGAAATTCTGGGATGGATGAAGCACAAGCTGGAATCAAGATGGCCAGGAGAAATATCAATAATCTCAGATATGCAGATGACACTACCTTTGTGGCAGAAAGCTAAAACGAACTAAATAGCCCCTTGATGAAAGTGAAAGAGCAGAGTGGAAAAGTTGGCTTAAAGCTCAACATTCAGAAAACTAAGATCATGGCATCCAGTCCCATCACTTCATAACAAATAGATTGGGAAACAATGGAAACAGTGAGAGACTTTATTTTCTTGGGCTCCAAAATCACTGCAGATGGCAACTGCCATCATGAAATTAAAAGATGTTTGCTCCTTGGAAGCAAAGCTTTGACCAACCTAGATAGCATATTAAAGAGCAGAGACATTACTTTGCAAACAAAAGTCCTTCTAGTCACAGCTATGGTTTTTCCAGTAGTCATGTATGGATATGAGAGTTGGAGTATAAAGAAAGCTGAGCGCCGAAGAGTTGATGCTTTCGAACTGTGGTGTTGGAGAAGATGTTTGAGAGTCCCTTGGACTGTAATGAGATCTAACCAGTCAATCCTAAAGGAAATCAGTCCTGAATATTCATTGGAAGGACTGATGCCGAAACTGAAGCTCCAATACTTTGGCCCCCTGATGCAAAGAACTGACTCATTTGAAAAGACCCTGATGCTGGGAAAGGTTGAAGGCAGGAGGAGAAGGGAACAACAGAGAATGAGATGGTTGGATGGCATCACTGACTCAATGGACATGAGTTGGGGCAAGGTCTGGGAGTTGGTGATGGACAGGGAAGCCTGGTGTGCTGCAGTCCATGTGGTCGCAAAGAGTTGGACATGACTGAGTGACTGAACTGAACTGAGAAAGAGACTTCAGAGCTGATACACAAGTTGTTTATACATCCTTGTGATCAGGCTAGAGGCCCACTCAGAAAGCAATGGGTAGCTCCATGCAGGGCTATCACCTTGCAGACGAAGAAAGGGGAGAAAGCCTTTCCACGTATAGGGTCATTTGAGAAGCATCCATGTGTATTAGAGTTAGGCTTCCATTTACAATTTAACATTTTCCCCTGGCCAAGTTGTAGATTCACATCTCACTCAGCTAGTAAGTCAGAATCTCTGTGACCAATGCAGTGAAACAGTCCCAACAGGAATAACACTTAACTGTCATTTGTTGATTCTAAGAATCCGTAAATGTAGCATTACTGGAATCATTCTTATTTGGTTGATATTGACTCTTTCTGAGGGTGCTAGTTATTCTTCTGCTTTGACCTTTAAAACTGTCTGATCAGCTTTTTCCCAGGCTTATGTCAGCACTGATTTGAAACTAGAGATCACTAAGCATCTCAGTGCATGATGAAGGCACTGCCCATATCGGTAACAGTCATCAACCAGACAGCTACTCTTGGGCCTTCTAAATCTCATGATTTAGACAAGCGACATAGTGAGACCTTGGAGAAATAATTCATTTTAGTGACAATTATTAGTCATACTGGTTGGTTGAGGACCAACCAAAATATAAGCCAGCTAACTTTCCAATTTGTAGCTGGACATGTCATCCTAGGGGTTTCCCTGGTGGCTCAGATGGTAAAGAATCTGCCAGCAATGCAGGAGACCCAGGTTTGACCCCTGGGTCGGGAAGATCTCCTGGAGAAGGGTATGGCTACCCATTCCAGTATTCTTGCCTGGAGAACAGAGGAGCCTGGTTGGCTACAGTCCATAGCGTAGCAAAGAGTCTGACACAACTAAGCAACTAAAATACACATCAATCTGAGACAAAGTAACAGGCTCTTGTGAGATCTATCTTGGGTTTCTTGTCATCTTATATATTCAAACTAAATTACACCAGCATTAGGAGAGTCACATCACCTCGGCTGACTCTGCCCTCTGGGTCACGGACATGGAAAAAGCGAAACCACCAGAAGTTGAGCTGATCATGTTTTTGATGAAAAAGATCCAAGTGTTTGTGTGCCAAGGGACTTAGGAACCCTGCAGGCATATTAGTTTGACTACAATCTCATTGGATCTTATAAATAAAACAAGGGCAGACCAAGTCAGCTCCTGGGTGGCAGATGCAGGATCTCCTGGGGAGTTGCAGTAAGTGGTGCTAGAAAGCCAACCAGCACTTCTTCCTTTGCACTGATAATAAATCAGTACCTAGTAGGAGACAAGATGTTGCCTTTTAATGGTTTCTTCTCTGTCCCTGGCTTCTTTGTATACAGTCCTCAAAAATGACTTCTGCCTTCACCTGTATTTTGAGGTGACTTGCTCTTTCTTCCTCCAAATAGAAGTCACCTATTTTTTTCATCACGTGTCATGGACATATTCTCTTCATGTTTGTGGCTGCAAAGATATGAGATGTATTAGGACTTATTTTGTTTGTTTCTCTGAGGAGCTGGTAGAGTTTAAAGGTGAATGAATCAAACTTCCCTAACATAGGGAATAAAATGGTTTTGATCATAGGATTTTAGAAATAGGTATAAAAATGCAAGTGTTGCTTCAGCAGTCCACCTTGCTTTGTTTATTTATTTTTGGCTGTGCTGGGTCTTCATTGCTGCTCAGGCTACTCTCTACTTTCAGTGTGCAGGCTTCTCATTGAAGTGGCTTCTTTTGCTGTGGAGCACAGGCTCTAGGCTTGCGGGCATTGGAAGTTGTGGCATATGGGCTTGGTTGCTCTGTGGCATGTAGGATTTTCCTGGCCCAGGCATCGAACCCGTGTCCCCTGCATTGGCAGGTGGATTTTTCACCAGAGCCACCAGGGAAGCATGGAGTTCACACAGGGGTAAGTCTCCATTCATCTTTCCCTTGTTCCAGTCATGAATGCATTATTATTATTCTGGTTTGAATTAGAAAAGTTTCTGGTATTTTAATTTTTTATTTTTCATGGAAAAACTGCTATACCTTTCCTTGTGATGATCTCTTATTTCAACAGGGTTTCTGTATATCACTGCATATTTTATGTCATGTCTTCTTAGCTATGTCTCATATAACCACCTTCTAATTTCAGCCTCTGCTTAGTTAAAACACTTTGTCAAACTTTCCTATCACATAATTTTTTTTTTTCTCTCACACATCGTTTCATCCTGACTCCTGAAAAATCTGTTAGTGGCAACTCCAATATTGGCAATGTTAGAGTGAAGAAAAAAAACTTTAAAAAGGGAAAACTGAATCTGAATGTCATCACTGCAAAAATGAAATGTTGATACATTCTTAGTGAAAGGGCATATCACATCCCAGGTATGTGTGGGTTGTTTAGCAAAGAATCATTACACAAAAGTTAAATAATGTGTCGTTCATTAACACAAAAGGATTCATTGAAATATTTATTTAAATAGCTATTGCTTCAATACTTTGAAGTCTAGTTTGTGCATAACTAATGAACCGAGAGAAAGATTCTAGAGCAGAGAAACAAAGTGTGAAGAGGTACTGCCAACAGAAGCGCAATAAAAATGAAGAAAACTTAATCCTTGAGATGACAATGCTCTTCACTTGGAAAAGGTAATTTTCTTTTTAGATGTTTTTGGAAACTTATCTACTACATAATGTACTGTGTGTGGTTGTACAGCAAAATAGCTTAATCGATGCCAAATATGTTAATAGCATGTTTACACAGGAAGGAATGTAGTTGTCCAGGGCTGTAACAAATGAGGGTTGTAATAAACAAAGTGTCAAAAGTGGCCTCCCTTAGGACATCATCTTCAAGTTGAGACCTGAGTGTTAAGAAGGTAAAAGGGGCAGATGTTTCCATTGCCTGTAGAGTCACAAAGCTTGTGGAGTGTTGGAGGCATTGAAAGATGTTTAAACACTGAGTCTAAAAGGCAAGAAGGAAATTGGGAAGACTTGAGTTAAAGTGTAGACAGGGGTCAGCTGGATATAATCAGGGAAAAGTGCATGTCCTTTGGTGTATGTATTCTCCTACTTAATTCTGAAATTTATATTTGGGATAACAATACTTTTATACAAATATAATTTATGTCCAATTCATACCATATTTTGATATTTTAACCTCATGTTTTGAGAACCATCACATTAATTTATTGATTCACTTACACAGTATTACACAAATGCCAGAGCAAAGGTAAATAAGACAGATTGCCTCCAAGGAGACGACTGATGGTGTAATGTGGCTGGGTGGGGTGGAGGTGGGAGGTGGCGGATGGACTGTGAGCCAGGAGACTAAGGAGGTGGGATGTTGGGAGAAGGATATACAATGTTAGATCACCAGTACTGTTAAAACTTCTCATGGGAAAAATACAAGCAAAATCGTAGATTCCTGTCTTGCTTCTCTCTCACTAGCAGGGGGCTTCTGATTTTACAAATGCTTATTTAGGGGCATTTCCTGGTTCTTTTGCAGGGTAGGGGATGTGGGAATTAGAAAGTGGCCCATGATATTGACTCCTCATTAACAGATTTTTTACACAACTCCAGGGGGACAGTCATACTATATTCTATGTAAATGGTGCTGTTGTGATTGGCATCATTCTCTAAGAACGTGAAGGAAGTCCCAGAAGTTTGTAGGACTGACCTTGATGCCCCTCCTCTTTGAAAGAACAGTCTTCAATATATGGTGATTAGGCACCATATATTGGCCAAGTTCAACAGTGAAAAGTGTGTTTACAGAGTTTAGCGTTGTTAATTAGGAAGAACAGTCTTAACGTTGATTTCTTATGTTCTGGAATTCCTGCTTAGTACTCTCAGTTTGGTTTCTTCCTACTCAAAGTTGGTCATTTTGAGGAATTGGAGCTCTTCTATTTAGCTGGGAACACACACACACACACACACACACACACACACAGCCTCCCCTATTCCCTTTTGTCACATTAAGATTTAGACTCTAGTTTATTCTGCAGAATAACATGCTTTCCTGGTTTACTCAGACTTTCTTTAGTTGGTACACATTTCTATTTCCCAACAAACAAAATCTTTTATTTGCTGGTGGATCTTTTCCCAGATTTTCTCTCCTGGATCACCAAAGAATCTTTACAACATTAAAAAAAAAATATGTATATATATATATATATATATATATACTATAGTAATAAATGGCCCTTGTTTATAGCTAGGAGAAGTACACTATTCAATAGAAAGAATATTTATAATACTTACCCTTTGGGTGCTGGCACTGGGAAACAGGGCTTGACCTTACTTTAGGAAATTGCCTGCCAGATTTTTTAGCATTATATTATTTTCAACCCTTATAGTTTTAATTATTTGTCCTGAGACCTCTCAGAACTTGTGCATTTATTAAAATATGTCCATATAAACAGGAAGTGTTTGGAGTAAGACTAGACCTCTGAAAATGGCGTAGAGAAGTAGAATCTTTAGAGTAGGGGGTAATGGTTACACAGCACTACCGTAACAGCCCAGGCCAGTTGCAGCAGAACTGAAACCAAGGTGAAGTCTAAGGATGGAAGAAGATATAATGGAAAACATACAGGTTAGGTAAAACTGGAAAGGAACTAGCTGTGTAGATGTTTGGAACCCAGGTGAATCAAAAGATGAGCTGACATAAACATGGTACCCAGAGAGAAGAACTAAAGGATGGGAGAGAGAATGACAAATTCACATATTCTAGATTAACTTTGAACTGTTAGCAGGAATCCAAGCTTTGAGCACTGAGTGGGAGCCAATGCCCGTCTAAGCATCATTCTCTCTCTCTTTCTTGCCCCAGCTTTTCCTTCCTATCTCCCTCTGTCACAATTTCCTTTTCTGTAGAGTCTTCAGAAAAGAGTGAAGCTGTGGCTGCTCTGGGTCTTATTCCAGTTGGAGAAAAGTGCCTTTGCCAGGCCCAGCTGCAAGCTGCATCAGTTTGGTTCTGCCAGTTGATCCAGTACACAATTCAATATTTGGAATTAGAGGTCAAGAGAGAAGTCAAAACATTCCATAGCTATTTGGAAGTCTAATAATTGAAATGACAGAAGTAAATATATTTTCCTAGAAGACAGAGAGTGGAGATGAAGGCTTAATAGAGAACTCCAGGGGCCTGAGACAGGGAGCTAGACCAGAAGTGAGGTCAGGGAAAAAATGATTCCAAGGAATGAAAGAAATGGGATGAACAGTGCCAGGGAGGAAAGATTTAGCATGAAGAGATACTGATCAGCAGTGGGATGTTGGAGGAGAAAAAGATCACTGAGGAGATGGGTAAATTTGATACCAAGGGAAAGAATGGTGAGATTGAAGGTAAGATTTCAGCAGAGCGGCTGGATACAGGTTGTAGGGTGGGAAGAGGGGGCAGGTGCTGGAGATGGTGAATGAAGAGGAATTAAAGACTGAAGTGGGCTTGAGGAATGAATAAGCAGAGTGCTAAGTTTCAAATGCATACATATTTTACAGAGTGCTTCCTGGCTACGTGGAAATACCCAAGAGAAAGGAAGTTTGGATACGTAGGGGAGGCTGGAAAGTGTTGTTAAGACACACACCACATACACACAGAGCTCTTCCAATAGCCTACATGATGTCTAGACAAAAGCACATCCCTTGGCGGATATGGACTGTGACCCCTCACTGGGGTACATGGTTTGGTGAATGGAAAAGTGAGGGCTTCATTTCAGGTCCCACGTGCAACTTGCAATCTATACAAAGATACACGGCACCACTCTCCATGCACAACCTGCTGTAATCACACTTAGAGTAAATGCACCATGTTCACTCCACTCGCTTTGTCCTCCATGCTCAGCCGCTTCCCTTCCTCTGTTCAGGATGCATTTCTTATTTATAGCCAGCAAATCAGTTCATCGATGCCCAGAGCTGAGCTCTCTCCAAATACTCCCTCCCCAGGGCCCACAGAAGCAGCCATGTAGAAAAGTCCCAGCTGATGTGTGAGGTGCCCAGTAATTCCATTATAAAGAACATTTATCCTTTGTTGATGTACTCAGTCAGCTAATTCCTGCCACTGTACTCTGGGACTTAGGTATAATTTTGTGGTGCTGGTTATGTTTTGAAAACTTAACACATTTTTTTTTTTCTCAATTTGAGTAGATAGCTCACAGTTACAAACACACAGTTTAATCACAGTATGCCAGAAACAGGAATAATTGATTTCTTTTTTTCTTTCCCACTTGGAAATGAAAGAAAAAGAAGAGTAAATTTAGTTATGGATAGTATTTAATTTCTTTGGGAGGACAAAGCCATCAAATGTTAAAATTTTTAAAAAGACGTCCGAGCCTTCTTACTTGCTTGTATATTTTTAGTAATTGCTCCAGGGATTTCAAAGAAGAAGTGTTCTACTTCAGTCTATCTGGAGGACAGAGATCTGGATTCAACTCCACCAGGGAATTTAGCAAAGAATCTGTCAGTGAACAAAGGAGGCAGGAGGGAGCCCTTGAGTTCCCTGGCTCTAGATAGGAAGGTCAATTTCCGAGGCCCTCTACTGTCTCTGTGTCATCATTTGCAAGGATAAAGGTTTTCCAAAAACAGTCAGCTTCTAGAGCTTGGATAACATTCCTTCCCTCTAGACCTAAGCCAGTGTTTGCTTTGAGAGTATGACCACCCTGATATATCTCCCATCCCCGTTAACATCAGTCACTATGGGAGCTGAGGCCCCCACATCATCCTTCCTTCCTCCAATGCTTTTTTCTTTTTTAACTAATTAATTAGTTTATTTTTGGCTGCAACGGGCTTTTGTTCCTGCACATGATCTTTTCTCTGGTTGTGGTGAGCAGGGGCAATCCCGACACCCTAGTTGTGGTGTGAGAGTTTCTCATGATGGTGGCTTCTCTTGTCATGGAGCACAGACTCTAGGATGTTCGAGCTTCAGTAACTGCAGCACATGGGCTTCAGTAGTTGCGGCTCATGGGCTCTAAAGCACAGGCTCAGCAGTTGTGGCACACAACTTAGTTGCTCTGTGGTATGTGGGACCTTCCGGGACCAGGGATCAAATCCACGTCTCCCGCGTTGGCAGGTGGATTCCTAACCACTAAGTCACCAGGGAAGCCCTGTTCCTCCAATTCTAATCCCTTTTCCCATACCTGCTACACACCCATCCTTACCCTTGCACACCTATCCCCTTTACCATCAAATTACCATATTGTACTTGTTTGTTTTTTTGTGCCCGTTAGAGTATAAGCTAGAACTTTGGTCTGTTTTGCTCAGAGCCATATCCCAGTGTTCTGCATCAATTAGGCACATTGTGAGCACTCTTTAAATATTTGTTGAGTGCATGAATAAAAATAAAGCAAAGAAAAAAAAATTGAGGAGAAGAGCATTTGAACTTGACGTGGACTTGGATGTTATCTATGAAAGACTAAGTATGGACTCCAGGATGGTGGACTTTGCTGGTGGCTCAAATGGTAAAAGCATCTGCCTACAATGCGGGAGACCTGGGTTCAATACCTGGGTTGGGAAGATCCCCTGGAGAAGGAAATGGCAACCTACTCCAGTTTTCTTGCCTGGAAAATCCCATGGACAGAGGAGCCTGGCAGGCTGCAGTCCATGGGGTCGCAAAGAGTTGGATACAACTGAGCGACTTCACTTCCAGGATTGTGGGCCTGTGTCAGCAGTTGGTATGAGCAGGGACATGGTAAAGATAACAGGCAAAAAGACTTAAGTCTCTTCATGCAGAAATTAATTTCATATAATGAGTGTTTATCTTATTGATTTCCTGCAGGCAGAATATTTTTGAAAATGATAAAAAAAAATTTCCAAGTTCTTGATGAGCAGTTGCTATCTATATGATGGTTTTTCCAGTATGAAGGTAGAATGTCTCAGTGTTTGCTTAGGTCAACAATTTGCCTTCATGGAAGCTTAAGTAGTTTAAACAAAATGCAGAAAAAGTTTTGCTCCCAGCAGGAAGTTGGTGCTTATCAAATGTCTGTAGGGTAAGCAGAGGTATTCAGGCCTGGGCAAAATTTGAAGTAGGCAAAGTCTAGTCTCTCTCTCAGCTTTGTAGAGCCGCTTGCCTTCTGCTCTGTCTGTCCTGCTGTGTTCTCTCCATCCTGAAAGTGTCGTTCAGAGACGATCTAACTTTTCCCTTTCCTCTTCTCCCTCTGAAATATAATTACATGACTTTTGCACTCCATTTCTACAGAACCATGCTTTCTCTGTGGAAGAAAGTGATACAGGCTTCATCAGACAAAAGAATCCTATGACCTGATAGGTTGTAGTTCCCAATAACTTTACAATACCTAAAACAAGTTAAAATAATAAAGATTTTTAAAGGCCCCTAAGAAATGATGCCGGTATCAGAAATTTCCAGCAGTGTGGTAAGACACTGATGTAGGTATCTGAGAGTGACTCGACTCTGGTTTAAGAATTTAAAGCCTCCCTGAAAAAGCCAAAGGGCTGTGTAGAGTCAGAGACCATTCTAAGAGGGGTGACATAATCCTTTCACTTCCACTAAGAGATGTGAGCAGGACAGCAAGGCACCCTTATATGCACTGTAACACAGTATGATTTTCATGTATTCTATCTGAATATGAGCAATTACTGGTTTTAATGTCAGAGCCCCTCACAGTGCAATGTGTTGGGAATAAACCACGCATGTGATGGACTTCTTATGATGAATGTTTTGTGATTTTTCTGTTGCTGAAAGAATCAGCGCATGGAAGACACCTGGAGATAGACAACCACATGGGAATGTCAGTTGAGATCTCATTTTCCACAGTGTTTGTGATGTGGAGTTGCCAGAGAGAATATCAACGTTCAAAGAAGTTCTGTGGATTCATGATCTGCCTGTGCAGCGTGAAGGAACCGTGGCACCAAAATTACATATTAGAACACTTTGATTATACTCCCTTCTGTGAAGAAGATGGATGAAGAAGTGAAAACATATTTTAATTCATGTGACTGCAGAATAAATCAGCAAAAGCTTTCTTTTTGATCAAAATTGGTTTTACTAATGTATTATTTTATAAAATTTCTGAATGCCTATCATATTTTAAATACAAAGAATATCTCAGATGTCAACATTTCCTAGGTAACAATTATGGCTCATAAATGGAAAGTGCTAAGGAGATGATGATGGGTTGGGTGGAGATAGAATGGAGACAAATGGAGAGAATAAACCCTTTTGAGTAACTTTTAAGTGTTAGGTACATTCTTATGTATTCTGTAAATCTTCACAGTACGATTGTATGAGAGGGGTGTAGTTAGAAACCAGGGTTTTGATCAGAACGTATATTTCCTACATGACAATCAGGAGGCAATGTCAGCCCTTAAGTTTCCCACCTCCCTGACTTTCCTCTGGGTGTATGTTAGTCACTCAGTCTTGTTTGACTCTTTGCAAATCCATGAGCAGTAGCCCATCAGGCTCCTCTGTCCATGGGATTCTCCAGGGAAGAATACTGGAGTGGGTTGCCATTTCCTTCTCCAGGGGATCTTCCTGACCAGGGATCAAACCTAGCCTCCTGCATTGCAGGCGGATTCTTCACCATCTGAGCCACAGTCCATCACATGATGGTTTGTGAGAACATAGTTCAGCTTCAGGGAACTTAGAATTTCCTCTGTTCAAAGATAAATATGTATTGAAAAAAGTGATGATTGCTTGAAAAATGACCTCCATCTTTCAGTTGTCCTAAAAACATTTTCAGCAGAAATCTCTCTACCGAGAAACTCTGAGGAGAGCTATAAAAGTTAAGACTTGAGTGTCCTAAGTTCCCCAAACCTTTATTATTTTCACTAAAAACCTGTCATGCTGGAGGAGAGGTGGCAAGTTACAGCTGGAAGCCCCAATTTATTATATGTCTTTTACTTAAAAAGCATTTGCAGTCCAGAAAACACTGGGAATGTGAGCTCCATGGGTGACCACAGGTACTCCTGTAGTATAGAATTCATTATTTTGTAGTTACAAATAGGGAATACAGAAGGCCTGTGACGGACATTTAATATGGTTTTAGATCATATTCCCAGGATTTTGTTTAAATTGGTGGTTAAGGAATATTCAAGATGAAAATCACCATCTTGTTGACTGATCGCCTCTTGTTATACCTGGTGGACATTATAACAAAAAGCAAACAATACCAACAATCTTATTAAATTTAGGCCGATTATTTGTTACTTGAATTTGTTTTCAACTTTGGGTTTAAATTGGCAATGCTTGGGAATTCTGACATGAAGTCAAGTTCAGAGGAAGAGCGGCAAGGTGACAGGTGGGAAGAGGTGTCAAGGGCTAAAGTAAAATCTAGATGAAGGTGCCTACAGAAAGGAGAGCAGACTGTATGAAGCTGGAACACCTCCCAGGAGGGGTGATGTCTGAACAAGTAAAGAAGAATTGCCACGGAGAACGGCATGAACAGCTGGAGCAATGAGTACATCCTGGATACATAAAAGGAAATGATAAGGCTAATCTTACTTCCAGGAGTAGAAGAAAATATTGTAGAAAAGGGAGGGTGCATTTCACTGTGCTTGACACATAATAGGTGCTCATTAAATATTTGGTGATTGAATAAATGGGTAGATTAGATTATGGAGGGATTTAAGAGTCAAATAAAATGATGTGTACTTCTTACTCACTGTACATTTCCAAGAGGCTAGCCTATATTAGAAACTCAACAAACATCTCTTTAAGTGTTGAATGACTAGCCTGACTTGCACATTGTATGCACAGATTAAATGGTTGATATTATTACTCAAATGATGATTATTGTTAGTTGAACATCTTTATTTTCCAGATGGAAATATTCAAAGACCAGTTTCTATTTTCAATTTCTATTTTGGTCTGATGGAATAGTATGAAGACACCATTTTGTTTAAAGACATTCTGTAATGTTCCAAGGAGAAATTCTGTAGAAACAGCATTATATGACCAGCTAGAGAATTAGAGCACCCATGGTAAAATCCTCTTGTGAAACATGAGAACAATGAAGCTGTTGAAGAATTCAATTAAGATTCCCTACTATGGACCAGGCATTCTTCCAACTAAATAAAGCATAAAGAAGCTTCTGTCCTTAAAGGATTATATTCTAACTGGGGGAGTGGAAAATAAGCAAAACGTATAGTCATTTGCTGCTGCTGCTGCTAAGTCACTTCAGTCGTGTCCGACTCTGTACGACCCCATAGACGGTAGACGGCAGCCAACTAGGCTCTGCCGTCCCTGGGATTCTCCAGGCAAGAACACTGGAGTGGGTTGCCATTGCCTTCTCCGGTATAGTCAGTTAGAAGGTGGTAAATGGTAAGGAGAAGAAAAGAGCAGGAACGGGGAGCAAGAAATGTTGGGGGAGTTGTGAGAAGTCCTAGTTTCAAGAATGACGGCCAAGCAAGGTGTGGCTGAAAAGGGGAACATTTAAGGTCTGAAAAATTGTGAAATTGAGATTGACGTATATACACTACTGATGCTAGGCATAAAACAGACAACTGATGGGAACCTACGGTATAGCTCAGGCAACTCAGTGTTCTGTGGTGACCTATATGGGAAGGAAGTCCAAAAGGGAGGGGATGTATGGATATTATGATGGATTCCATTTTCTATGCAGAAGTTAACACAACATTGTCAAGCAACCACTTGTGCATGCTCAGTCACTCAATCATGTCTGACTCTTTGAGACCCCATGGACTGTAGCCTACCAGCCTCCTCTGACTATGGGATTTTCCAAGCAAGAATACTGGAGTGGGTTGCCAGTTCCTACCAGAGGATCTTCCCAACCCAGGAATCGAACCCTTCTCTCCTGCATTGGCAGGCAGATTCCTTACCACTGTGCTACCTGGGAAGCTGTAATGCAAATATACTGCAGTAAAAAATAATTTTAAAAAAGAAGATCTGAAAGAGTACTTCCCACTCCCTGCCCCCTACCAAGGATGTATTTTACAATGCAGAGAATATAGCCAATATTTGTAATAAATGTAAATGGAAAGTAACATTTCAAAATTGTATAAAAAAATTAAAAACTAATTCTATTGCAAACAACAACAACAAAACACAAACCTGAAATTGATATAGCGAGCAGTGAGGATGGGGCTACCCAGGCCAGGCACACTGCATTCAGAGGGAACTGCCTATTTAAAGGCCCAGAGGCAGCACTGTGCCTGTGACTTTTTAGAAGCAGCAGAGAGGTCAGAGTAGGTGGAATGAATGAGAAAAAAGTGGTAGAAGATACTCTCAGAGAAGCTAACCTAGAACTTGTAAGTTATAGGAAGGACTTTGGCTTTTACCTTGAATGATATGGGGAAGCCAGTGGGGGTTTTAAATAGTGCTATGGTCCTGATTTGGTCATGGTCCTGATTTGGTCATGCTCCTGGCAGCCACATTATCTCCCCATGAAGCTGTCCATGATTTTAACTCCGATTTATTGATCCATCCTGGCTTCTCAGGGCTTCCCAAGTGGCAATAGTGGTAAAGAACCTGCCGGCCAAAGCAGGAGATGAAAGAGATGCAGGTTTGATTCCTGGATCAGGAAGATTCTCTGGAGAAGGAAATGGCAACCCAGTCCAGTATTCTTGCCTGGGAAATCCCATGGTCAGAGGAGTCTCATGGGCTATAGTCCACAGGTCGTAAAAGAGTCAGAAATGTCTTAGCAACTAAACAACAACAATCTATCCACCTCTCTATCTATCAGTTATTAAGAGGGCCTCTAACTCTGCAGGCTACTAATGCCAGAGTAAGTGCCCCTCTTCTGCAGGAATAGCCATTGGATAAAATGATTCAATCTGTTTTGATAATTTGGCATCACAGGACTCTGCCAAGGGACTGGCTTTTCTGATTGATTTGAAAGTAAATGTCTTCCCCTCCCTCACCATGGCATTTATTTTCCATAAATGGTCTGGGTTTGCCTCAGCATTCTTGCAACAGGGGGAGCCCATTATCCTGTGAGAATGTTCTCTCCCCTTTCACATTATCTCTTAATTATTGCCCTGTTTTCAATAGACAATGCCTTTAGGAATTTTCATGTAATTTTTTCCCCTCTGGTTCCTCTTCTGACTTGTAATGCCATGGGAGAGGATTTGGGTATTAACCCCAGAAAGTCCAGAATAATGAATCTTGTAGACAGTTGGCGCAGTTTCCAAGGAATCCTTTGGGAGGGGGCTGAGAGGCTGTGAGCAACCTACAAGGCAAAGGCTTGGGAACTAAAAAATTTGCATTGAAGCTTTGGAGGGAAAGAGGGAAAAACAATGGAAACCTCAAGGCTGGTAGAGAAGGGGGATGGGGGATTTAGCTTTTCCCACATGCCAGTCTCTTAAGACCATCCCTCTTATTTATTTATTTGGAAGAAAAGTTTTCATCCCTCTAACTAACAAAAATAGCCTTCGCTATGTAAATCCTGTGTGTATCGTTTAGTTGAGCCTATAGCTAGCCAGACGAAAACAATGACTGCAAAAAAACTGAAAACTCCCCTGATGCATCTTAATGGCTGTTTGTTAACTTCAAAGCTGACCATTTAAATGCTAACACCACGAAGCAAGTAATTCAAAACGTAAGCACCCAGTTTGAAACATTAGCATTTAATTATCTACCAGTTTTTGTTGTTGGTTTACAATGAAGGGCACATTCATCATAAGTGCATATATACACACACTTTAAAAAAAAAAACAACACTTTAGGACACAAGTTTATGTTTAGACACAAATGCTTTGTATTATTTATGAACCCACTAGACCCTAGGTTAAAGTTATCATTTTCTGCAAAGGAGAGGCACATACAAAACCAATTAAGAAGAGATTTCCACCCTTCACCCCCCCCCATGCATTTGGCTGTTAGCTCAAGGGATCCACAGAGTTCTGGTTGAATTTGTTATCAATATTTATTAACTACATTTGTGATATCACTGAACAAGGAACATTAGACTCTTGAGTGCAAATATTTCTGGCAATGAAAGAGTGGGCTGAAACCGCCCCCCCCACCACCAATTCTTTGAAAATACAGGAGAAAAAAAAAGACCCAGAAATTCCTGGTGTCTTTCAACATAATATAAAGGTCACTGACAATAGCCTACCTGTAGATGCTGATGTGTGACATTTAAACTGAATACAGGGAAAGCATGATAAGTATTAAAAAGAACTAGGTGCTTTTAAGATAATGCTGTTTACCAAATCATTTCTCTTTGGGAAAAAAAATCTACTGTTTCATTTTATGTTGCTTGAGAAATATACATATTGAGTGCCTTTGAGAATGTGAAGAATAGAATGTCTATTACTGATATTTAATCCACTGATTCATAAATAATATTTTTTAAAAGTGGCCTGAGCTGTCCAAACTGTCACCTGGGGAAATATTCTCTGGGAGATGTTTTCAGTTGTTATGTTTAGGTTAAAAAAAAAAGTTGAGGTGTTTATATTAGAATAGTTGGAAAAAACCAAGTCATTTACAACATTTTTGCCCACATAAAGGACACAATGGGCTGGACTGATTTGATTTCTTTCTGTGAAATCAAATCAAGTGAATTTATGGAATTAATCCTGTATTAGCATTATGTTGTCAGAGTTGAATCTGAATCTGGGTGAGAGGTTCGTAAGGGTGGACTAAGTAGTAAGAACTCCCAACTGAACCCTCACCTCCATTAGGGCTCATGAAGAACTGCGGAGACCAGGTAGGTGAGTAGAATCTATGGGATGAGTGAAAGTAAAAGGAATAGGGAGAGCGGGATCTAGACTCCTGGATTCGCTGATCTGAATGATGGTCTTCTTTGTAGTTCTGGTATGGAACCTTTAATCAAAACCACCTGTCCTGACCAGGCATGAAAATATAGCTTGCATAAGTGTCTCACGAGAAGAGGTCCTGATAAAGGAACAGGAAACTAACAAGCTGCCACCAAAACCAAAGAGGCTAAAAGAGGTAGGAGACGCCAGCCCATGTGATGCCTGACTTCTCAGAAAGCCTTGAACTAGACTCCATCCTGACTGAGAGATGCGCTGAAGGGCTCTGAGTGGAGCCAAATACAGGCAGAGCAAGATGACTGCCCCAAGACAAACTGGAAACTAATTCCAAGACGTCAAGCCTGGAGGCAGAGCTGTCTTCTTGAGTTCTCTTACCCCAGGATCTCCCCTCAAGCACACCTTTGCAATAAGGTCTTTTGCTTTGTCAGTACAGTGCCTTTATCTCTTTGGATAATTCACTTCCGAGTGTTAGATAGGAGCCCACTCTTGGGTGCTCCTCCAGCAAGTCCAGAGGTGGAATCCGGCGCAGGTTCTTTGCCCTTTGAAGCAGTGATTTTCAATGGCTGCTGTGCATTGTATCTCATCACCTGATCCAGCCCACACATGAAGCCAGTTAGTCAGCATCTCATGGGCTAGACCCCTGGCTCATTTAGGGCATCAGGATCCCCATGTGTTTCCAATGTGTAGCTGGGTTTGAGACTCGCGAGACCAGTGGGCGAGCTCGCACGATAGTGCGCTTACTCGCGAGACTCATAGGCTTTATAAGGTGACGGAACCACAACGGCAAGCTTGATTGCCCTTTCGATTCTCCAAGGACTCGGTGCGGGAGGAGGTGAGGCTGCGGCTGCTGCCATCTTCTGCCTACACGGGAGGTAAGTACTGACCACACGGGAATGCAGACAGTGAAGTAGTTTGGGGCAGCCTGTTTCACCTGCATAGAACAGGAAGAGTGTTTCCCCGGGTGGGTCTCCCACACAGCAGGGGTGGGAGCCAGGCCTCAGATCATCCATTATCCATTTCACTCTTAATCTAAGTGGCTAGAGGTACTGGGCAATGTCTCAGCACAAGTAACACCCATTCTTCTGAATTACAGAACGAAAAGCCATTCACACTTTTTACATTTCTAATGTGGCATCATGACCTAAATTGATGTGTTCTAATCCGTTTGAGTTTTCTTTTTTTTTTTTTCTTGGCCTCTGTGTTTCAGCTAATTTAGACCACAGGCTAGTGAGTAGAAGAATAATTCTTTGATGAGATATAATTTCTTTAGAAGACCCAGCCAGCACTGCAAATGTCACAGTCAGTTAAATGGGGTGTGGGGAGGGAAAACTAACACAGTGTAATGTAGCATAAGTATTGATGGTTCAGTGTGTTTTCACTTGAACCTTGTATACAACATTGTAAGACTTCACCCATTTTACAGATAAGATCTTTGAGTTTAGAAATTTAACTAGGTGGGGCAGCTGGGAAAGTTTAAAGGCTATCAGACAATATTAAAACAATTGACTTGTGGATTAACTGGAAAGAGGTCATTGCTAGTTAACTATTGGGGTTTTCTCTTGCTTTCAGTATTATTCAACCCAAAGCTGCAAGTCATTTAATATTTTGGAAAACAGATTATAGTTAGCTGGAATGATGGTCCAAGAGCAGGAAAATTCACATACTTGTACATTAAAGAAAATTAACCATTATAAAAATAGGGCTGAGAGAAGTCTGAAAATGGCAATTCATATTAAAAAATTCTGATATTGCTTGAGTCCTTCAATCAACAGGAGTTATCAGAGCAAATAATGGCATTTTAGGCCGTTTTGAGATGTAATGCATGTTAAAACTTGTAGAGGCACACACAACTTTTGCATGGTGACTAGCCCAATATACATGTTAAGTTAGCATCAGGTGTTGTAACTGAGTCCGCTTTTAATTAGGTAAAGTCCCTGCATTGAATAAGATTCACACCTTGATGCCACATGCCAAACATTAACTACATGCTTTATAGAGATAATCTCTTATCCTAACTATAACCTGGGCTTCCCTGGTGGCACAGTGGTAAAGAATCTGCCTGCAATCCATGAGACACAGTTTCAGTCCCTGGGTCAGGAAGATCCCCTGGAGAAGGAAATGGCAAGCCACTCCATTATTCTTGCCTGGGAAATCCCATGGACAGAGGAACCTGGCGGGCTATATTCTGTGGGTTTGCAAAAGAGAAAAACATGACTTAGTGACTAAACAGCTACTATCACCTAGTGATGAGGGACTAATCTAATTCCCATTTTAGAGATGGGAAAAGAGAGCTGCAGAGATGTTAAGAACATTGTAACAAGTCATTCAGATGGCAAGTTGTGGAGCTGGGTTTCAAACCTGGGCATTGAGACTTCAGGAGTTTGGTCATCCCTAAAGTTGGGTCATTTTGAATGTTCAGATTCCAGAATGTGTTATGTGCTGTGAACAAATACATGACTTCTGTCTGGTTTCTGTGTTTACTTATACTACTACAAATTAGCATGATAATGAAAATGTGAATATTTTAATTTAGTGAATGGGGCCCTAGTGGACTAAAAGACTTAGCTTCCAAACATTCATAAAGGTAAGTTTTATCCAATAGTAGTTGACCTGGTATTTTCACATTATTTTCTGTGTTTCAGAACAAAGAAATCTTTCCTTCCCTGTTCAGAAATAATATACACATACTCGCATACGTATGACCTTTTTGATTGCTTCTCCTGTTGGATATACTGTCAGTGTGCCCTTCTCAAGTCTATGAGAGTTTCAGGAAGATTGTTTTTAATTTCAGCTTCAAGTGAAATGATGCACTAGGGAACCCTGAGTCCTTTCCATCTCACCTAATCCTTCCCCCGTCAAAGTTTGCTTTTGACTCCTACATCCAGGCGATGTTCGAGGCACGACGTTGACATTGTTGAACAGAAGGCAGCCATCCCTGCCCTTGAACTCGAATTCTGTTTCTGCCTTCTCCCGCTTTAGACTTTCACTCATCTCTAACCGTAGTTGGTGATTTAAAAGAAAACAAAACCAACAAACTTTGTTCTTGGTCTACAATTTTTCTAGTAGTAGACACACTTGTGTAGTATAACTTCACCTATTCTGTTACTTAAAGACATTGTAGGCAATTCTGGTTTAAGACTGTCTCTGAATTTGGTCTCCTTTGGAAATATTCCATCTTTGGGGGATTTAAACGCAGTCAAGTTTGGGTTCTCCCCTTCATCCTTCTGCTCGATACTTGTAGCTTCCCAAATAGCTGCACACTTGCAATGTGCTTTGGGAGGAACTGAATCTAAGACCCAGGTATGAGAAGAGTGGATTATCAGGGGCGAGAAATTCTAGACTGAGACTCATCACAGAATCAGGCCAAATGGAATTAAAATCTTCATATTGTACACTTTTGTTGAGCTTCGTCATTTTGTGGCTAAAAACTTTCTAATAGTGTCTTTTCTGTAGTGTGTGGATGTACAGAAATCGATGCTAATTTTAGGGGGAAGATGTAGTGAAATCCACTCTGGGATTTCATACTTGGAATTATTACAGTGGGATGGCATTCCACAAACTCCTCAGCAGACATGAGTCACTGGTATAACACAACGTCTTCTGCTGATAAAATTTAAATTTTTTTCTAAATCTAATAACATAAGATAGTAGGAACTTTAATATTTTACTGTGTAATGAAATCTATTTGTAATTCTTTTTCAAGCCCTTATGCAAACCGTCGATGTGACCTAAGTGTGATTTGAGAGCAGCCTTTTTATAGTTAACATCACTGATGCTATAAGAGAAAAAGCCTGGAGCAGCAGCAGGTTGAATTATTAGGGTAGTGGGGATAAAGGATCATATAATTTGAAATACATAACTCTTGTGGAATTTTTGTTTGAGTGTTTTCCCCCTTATGTAGTCCTTCCAACTTTATGACTTGGCTGTGCGGTGACAGCAGACAGAGTCTGCTCAGCTCTGCTGGGAACCTTCTGAGAGATGCAGGTTGGAATCCTCCCATTAAGAGGGGAAGAAGCTGTCCCCTCACTCCGACCCCTTGTTGGTTGAGTATGGCCTAGGGAGCACAAACTGTGGCCTCTCCAGCTTGCACCCTTGACCTCCAGGGATGAGGGAAGCTCTCATTATGTCTGGGAGTTGTTTGTAGATGACCCCTCAGTAGTAGGTGACTGCATGTGGGCAGGGCACCAATAAGCCAATTACAATAAGTCCTCTACATACAAATAGAGCTTAAGTTTGAAAAAGTTAGCCCAGGTACCCAACTAACACAATTGACTACATAGTACCAAAATAGGTTTGTAATACTTCTTGTAAAAATAATACATGAAAAACAAAACATTTTAAATCTTACAGTACCTTGGAAAGTTCAGTAGTAGATACAACAGCTGGCATACAGGCGCTGGTACCAAGTGAACAGGCAGGAAGAGTTACTGACTAGAGGAGGGAGTCAGAGTGGGAGATGGTAGAGCTGCAGGATTGTCAGCAATAGGGGATGGAGACAAGCTGCAATGTCACTCATGCCTGATGTTGATGGAATGTGCATTTCCATCTTTAAAAGTTTGCAACTTGAAGGTTTGTATGTAGGGGACTTACTATAGTCAAATCAGTTATTCAATAATGAATACTTAATAGTACCCACCAGCGAACTGAAATGGACTGGAATGGGTGAATTTAACTCAGATGACCATTATATCTACTACTGCGGGCAGGAATCCCTCAGAAGAAATGGAGTGGCCATCATGGTCAACAGAAGAGTCCGAAATGCAGTACTTGGATGCAATCCCCAAAACGACAGAATGATCTCTGTTCGTTTCCAAGGCAAACCATTCAATATCACAGTAATCCAAGTCTATGCCCTGACCAGTAACACTAAAGAAGCTGAAGTTGAACGGATCTATGAAGACCTACAAGACCTTTTAGAACTAACACCCAAAAAAGATGTCCTTTTCATTATAGGGGATTGGAATGCAAAAGTAGGAAGTCAAGAAACACCTGGAGTAACAGGCAAATTTGGCCTTGGAATACAGAATGAGGCAGGGCAAAGACTAATAGAGTTTTGCCAAGAAAATGCACTGGTCATAACAAACACCCTCTTCCAACAACACAAGAGAAGACTCTACACATGGACATCACCAGATGGTCAACACGGAAATCAGATTGATTATATTCTTTGCAGCCAAAGATGGAGAAGCTCTATACAGTCAGCAAAAACAAGCCGGGAGCTGACTGTGGGTCAGACCATGAACTCCTTATTGCCAAATTCAGACTTAAATTGAAGAAAGTAGGGAAAACCACTAGACCATTCAGGTATGACCTAAATCCCTTATGATTATACAGTGGAAGTGAGAAATAGATTTAAGGGCCTAGATCTGATAGAGTGCCTGATGAACTATGGAATGAGGTTCGTGACATTGTACAGGAGACAGGGATCAAGACCATTCCCATAGAAAAGACATGCAAAAAAGCAAAATGGCTGTCTGAGGAGGCCTTACAAATAGCTGTGAAAAGAAGAGAAGCGAAAAGCAAAGGAGAAAAGGAAAGATATAACCATCTGAATGCAGAGTTCCAAAGAATAGCAAGAAGAGATAAGAAAGCCTCCTTCAGCGATCAATGCAAAGAAATAGAGGAAAACAACAGAATGGGAAAGACTAGGAATCTCTTCAAGAAAATCAGAGATACCAAAGGAACATTTCATGCAAAGATGAGCTCGATAAAGAACAGAAATGGTATGGACCTGACAGAAGCAGAAGATATTAAGAAGAGATGGCAAGAATACACCTGTAACAAAAAAGATACTTCACAACCAAGATAATCACGATGGTGTGATCACTCACCTAGAGCCAGACATCCT
>NW_011495057.1:7115353-7130931 GCF_000754665.1 Bison bison bison | reverse complement strand
TGCCAACATCCGCTGGATCATAGAAAAAGCAAGAGAGTTCCAGAAAAACATCTATTTCTGCTTTATTGACTATGCCAAAGCCTTTGACTGTGTGGATCACAATAAACTGTGGAAAATTCTGAAAGAGATGGGAATACCAGACCACCTGACCTGCCTCTTGAGAAATTTGTATGCAGGTCAGGAAGCAACAGTTCAAACTGGACATGGAACAACAGACTGGTTCCAAATAGGAAAAGGAGTTCGTCAAGACTGTATGTTGTCACCCTGTTTATTTAACTTATATGCAGAGTACATCATGAGAAATGCTGGACTGGAAGAAACACAAACTGGAATCAAGATTGCCGGGAGAAATATCAATAACCTCAGATATGCAGATGACACCACCCTTATGGCAGAAAGTGAAGAGGAACTCAAAAGCCTCTTGATGAAAGTGAAAGTGGAGAGTGAAAAAGTTGGCTTAAAGCTCAACATTCAGAAAATGAAGATCATGGCATCCGGTCCCATAACTTCATGGGAAATAGATGGGGAAACAGTGTCAGACTTTATTTTTCTGAGCTCCAAAATCACTACAGATGGTGACTGCAGCCATGAAATTAAAAGACGCTTACTCCTTGGAAGGAAAGTTATGACCAACCTAGATAGCATATCCAAAAGCAGAGACATTATTTTGCCAACAAAGGTTCGTCTAGTCAAGGCTATGGTTTTTCCAGTGGTCATGTATGGATGTGAGAGTTGGACTGTGAAGAAGGCTGAGTGCCGAAGAATTGATGCTTTTGAACTGTGATGTTGGAGAAGACTCTCGAGAGTCCCTTGGACTGCAAGGAGATCCAACCAGTCCTTTCTGAAGGAGATCAGCCCTGGGATTTCTTTGGAAGGAATGATGCTAAAGCTCAAACTCCAGTACTTTGGCCACATCATGAGAAGAGTTGACTCATTGGAAAAGACTCTGATGCTGGGAGGGATTGGAGGCAGGAGGAGAAGGGGACGACAGAGGATGAGATGGCTGGATGGCATCACTGACTCTATGGACATGAGTCTGAGTGAACTCTGGGAGTTGGTGATGGACAGGGAGGCCTGGCGTGCTGCGATTCATGGGGTCACAAAAAGTCGGACACAACTGAGCGACTGATCTGATCTGATACATAAGTTACTAATATCAGTTTGTTAGACCTGCTATAATAAAATACTGCAGCCTGGGTGACTTAAACAAGAGACACTTACTTTCTCACTGTTTTAGGGGCTGTAAGCCCAAGATGAAAGTGTTTGCTGGGTTGGCTTTGCTGAGGCCTTGCTCCTTGGTGTGCAGGTGGCTGTTTTCTCACTGTTCTCGTGTGGTTTTTCATTCTGTGCCCAAGAATCCCTAGTGTCTCTCCCATCCCTAATCTCCTAGAAGGGCACCAGTCAGATGGGATTAGGACCTACCCTAAAGGGTTTGTCTTACCTTAATTACCACCTTTAAGACTCTGTTTCTAATTAGTGTCACATTCTGAAGTACTGGGAGTTAGGACGTCAGCATATGAATTTTGGGGGGAACACAATTCAGTCCATAACAACTATCAGATGCATAAGAGAAGCACAGGGTTATCCAGATCTTAGAGGAGTTGGTGTAATTGGGTCACTACTGAAAGATATTGGTCACTTTCCTGAGCAGTGGGCAATTTTTTAAAATTTCTCTTGAGGGTGTTGAAGATTAAGCATAATTTTATGTACTGAGAGGCAGATTTTCTAGCTCTCTTCTGTTTTTGGAACTCATACCCCTGAGTAGAAAATTGGCAGATTTTTCAAATAAGAAACTAAACACTGTAGGGAATAGAATATTGATACTTGGAGTTTCTCCAAAGAAAAATCCAGTTGCTATCCTGATTATCTTACAAGTAGTAGCTAGTCTCAAAAATTACTCAAAACCCAGACTATCAGATTAGATTTTTAGTGCCTCATTCTACAGTGTCCACAGATAGCAAAGGACCGTGAGATAATTAAGAAAATCTAACAGGAAGACCCAAAACAAAATACAAGAGAAAATTGGCTTATCCGGTAGCTCAACTGGTAAAAAAATCCACCAGCAATGCAGGAGAGCCCAGTTCAATTCCTCAGTTGGGAAGATCCCCTGGAGAAGGGAATGGCTACGCATTCCCTTGCCTGGATCCCCACGGACAGAGGAGCCTGGTGGGCTACAGTCCATGGGGTCACAAAGAGTCCGACATGACTGAGCGAACTAAGCACAGTAGGCAATGCAGACAGCACTTTAAAAAATGTATAAAAATATCTGAAAGATCAGAGGCTTATAAGTCAATGTTGAAAAAAATCCTGAAATAAAAAGTTGAAATGAGAATGATCAAAAAATGAAATGCACAATAGGATAGAAATGATGGGATAGTTAACAAATCAGTCAGGACTTATAATATCTACTAGTCTATAAATAGAGAACAGAGGAAAAAAACAGAAAATTTTCAAAGCAATAAGAGAACTTGCAGACAGTAAAGGGCCCACAGAGTACCCAGTACAATGAATAAAGAGACTCCCATGAAGAGATGCTATCTCAAAGCAGTAACGATGAGAAATGTTCTCTTGGTATCTCTAATTTTCTTGAAGAGATCTCTAGTCTTTCCCATTCTGTTGTTTTCCTTTCTTTCTTTCCATTGATCACCGAGGAAGGCTTTCTTATCTCTCCTTGCTATTCTTTGAAACTCTGCGTTCAAATAGGTATATATTTCCTTTTCTCCTTTGCCTTTAGCTTCTCTTATTTTCTCAGCTATTTGTAAGGCTTCCTCAGACAACCATTTTGCCTTTCTTTTTCTTGGGGATGATCTTGGCATGGACCTAACAGAAGCAGAAGATACAAGAAGAGGTGGCAAGAATACACAGAAGAACTATAAGAAAAGATCTTCATGACCCAGATAACCACGATGGTGTGATCACTCACCTAGAGCCAGACATTCTGGAATGTGAAGTCAAATGAACTTTAGGAAGCATCAATACAAACAAAGCTAGTGGAGGTGATGGAAGTGAAGTCGCTCAGTCGTGTCCGACTCTCTGCGACCCTGTGGACTGTAGCCCACCAGGCTCCTCTGTCCATGGGGTTCTCCAGGCAAGAATACTGGAGTGGGTTGCCATTTCCTTCTCCAGGAAATCCAGTTGAGCTATTTCAAATCCTAAAAGATGATGCTGTGAAAGTGCTGCACTCAGTATGCCAGCAAATCTGGAAAACACGGCAGTGGCCACAGGACTAGAAAAGTTCAGTTTTCATTCCAATCCCAAAGAAAAGCAATGCCAAAGAACACTCAAACTACCACAGGATTGCACTCATCTCACATGCTAGCAAAGTAATACTCAAAATCTTCCAAGCCTGGCTTCAGTAGTGCGTGAACTGTGAACTTTCATATGTTCAAGCTGGATTTAGAAAAGGCGGAGGAACCAGAGATCAAATTGCTAACATCCGTTGGATCATCAAAAAAACAAGAGAGTTCCAGAAAAACATCTGCTTTATTGATTATGCCAAAGCCTTTGACTGTGTAGATGACAGCAAACTGTGGAAAATTCTTCAAGAAATGGGAATACCAGACCACCTTACCTGCCTCCTGAGAAATCTGTGTGCAGGTCAGGAAGCAACAGTTAGAACTGGACGTGGAACAACAGACTAGTTTCAAATCAGGAAAGGAGTACAAGGCTGTATATTGTCACTCTGCTTATCTAACTTAGATGCAGAGTACATCATGGGAAATGCTGGGCTAGGTGAAGCACAAGCTGGAATCAAGATTGCAGGAAGTATCAATAACCTCAGATATGCAGATGACACCACCCTTGTGGCAGAAATTGAAGAGGAACTAATGGGCTTCTTAATGAAGGTGAAAGAAGAGAGAGAAAAAGTTGGCTTAAAACTCAGCATTCAGAAAACTAAGATCATGGCATCTGGTCCCATCACTTCAAGGAAAATAGATGGAGAAACAATGGAAACAGTGACAGACTATCAAATCACAGCAGATGGTGACTGCAGCCATGAAATTAAAAGATGCTTGCTCCTCAGAAGAAAAGCTATGACCAACCTAGATAGCATATTAAAAAGCAGAGACATTACTTTGTCGACAAAGGTCTGTCTAGTCAAAGCTATGGTTTTTCCAGTGGTCATGTATGGATGTGAGAGTTGTACTGTAAAGAAAGCTGAGCACTGAAGAATTGATGCTTTTGAACTGTGGTATTGGAGAAGGCTCTTGAGAGTCCCTTGAGCTGCAAGGAGATCAAACCAGTCAGTCCTAAAGGAAATCAGTCCTGAATATTCATTGGAAGGACTGATGCTGAAGCTGAAACTCCAATACTTTGGCCACCTGATATGAAGAACCGACTCATTTGAAAGACCCTGATGCTGGGAAAGATTGAAGGCCAGAGGAGAAGGGGACGACAGAGGATGAGACAGTTGGATGGTATCACTGACTCGATGGACATGAGCTTGAGCAAGGTCTCGGAGTTGGTGATGAACAGGGAGGACTGGCGTGCTGCAGTCCATGGGGTTACAAGAGTCGGACACCACTGAGCAACTGAACTGACTGATGAGAACTTGCAGAAAGAAAACTAACGGTGAATAAACTGGAAGAAAATGTGGCATTGAACCCTGGAAGGTAGAAACTACTAGAGTGATCCCTTTTAATTCTGATGAAAAATGGTTTTTAACCTGGAATTCAATTCTAAGCACAAACTGACAAAGTGAAAGGGAAGCCATTTGCGATTATGGGAGAACCCAAAGCACTTGCCTCTCCTACAATCCTTCTCAGGAAGCTGCTGAAGTAAACCTAGAAGACTTCAAGGTGGAGGATCAGGAAAGAATGCCTCCAACACAGTGGAAGAATGTGATAGAGAAAGCAGCCAGGAGAAAGTTCTCTAGACAAAGATGAAACTGATAGTTTACCTGATATATTTGTATAGAAAGTATTACTGAGATTTTCCTGAGCTCTTGGAATATTGAATGATTATTGCCTCTAAAGTAGAAAAAATACACAAATGTTGCTGTAAATTATTGATTTAAAAACACCTACATTTACACAGTCATCGTAATTTAAAAAATATTGATTTATCTAAATACTGAGATAAAATCTCATTTGTAACATGAGGCAGAAGGAACTAGAGATAGTAGTTTAAGAGAACTAAATCCTCATCCTTATGAAAGGAATGTCTAAAATTGGTAAATTAAGAAATAGAAATCTGGGCATCTTATTCAGTAATATGGAGATAAATGGCATAAAAATTTGCTAAAATATAGCCAAGTGGTTGTGATGCAGCCAGGAAACTGCTATTTTTATAAAGTTTTCATATTACTTTTTTGGGAACTATATATAATAAAAACATATAACACTAATAAGATAAAATCAAGTAGAAATTATGTGTACATATTTAAAAATGCATAGTTTAATAATCAGTTCATTTAAAATATACATCTTGATGTATATAGATTTTAAGAATATATAGCTTTATGTACATGAAGATATGTTAACATGTTATATTTATTTTTGCCAGCACTATACTAAGCATTTTATATCACCTTATTACCCCATTATAAAGACTGACGATCTGAACGTATGTGAGTATATGTCTTGCCCAAAGCCACGTAGCTAGTGTGTAGTGCAGCGGTTCTCCAACTTTAGGGATCATCTGAATGACCTAAAAGACTTGCTGAAACACACACGGCTGGGTCTAACCCTCAGATTGTTACACTGATCTGGGAAGGGGCCAAAACAAAACAAAAGATCCCAGGTGATGCTGATACTGCTGGTCCAGGGATCGAATTTGAAAATGGTTGAAGTGGTTATTGGGAAGTAAAAGTGTGTGTCTCCAACTCCAGTCACTTAATAGTGCTCCTTATCTAAAGCCACATAGAATAGGGAGTATTGGCTGAATTGACACATAAGCTGAGGGAAGAATTTGCCCCAGAGAACTGTCGTGGAATGAACAGAGACGTTTTAAAACAGACTCTTAGGCCAAATACGTTAAGTGGCACAGACTTCTGAACATCATAAAAATGGTTTGACCTCATTCCTAAATAGAAGTTAGGTATTTTAGGGAATTCCCTGGTGGTCCAGTGGTTAGGACTCTGTGCTTACACTGTTGGGAGCCCAAGTTCAGTCCCTTGTCAGGGAACTAAGATCCTACAAGCTGCCTGGCACAGCCAAAAAGAGTAAAAAAAACAACACCCAGCTATTTTAGCAGACAGTACTGATGGGAAAAATTCTAACTGGCTCAAGTGAATTATGATTGTGTTATACCAGTTGCTAGTGATTGGTTTACCTTGAGGCATGTGACACAGTTCTGGCCAATGAGATCTAAAAGGAGGTCTGATGGTGGATTTCTGGGGAAGATTCTTAGCAAGACACTTTAAAGAAGAGATGCTATCATGTCTGGTTCTGATGTCTACAACAGTGGCAACAATTTGTGCCCAGGAGAGAGAGTTGTTCTCAAGACCAAGCTGCAGTCTTATTCAAAAGTTGGGCAGAAAGATGAATTCTTGGTGATACTGAGGGAACTGCTGAATTAAGCAAACATGGAACTGTCTACATCTGGATATTTTTGACACGTGAGAAGAAATTTTCTCACTCTTTTAGACAGCCAATTTAGGTGCCTGCATCTGTAGGCATCCCAAATGACAGGTGAGAAGTATATACAGATATGTCTGAAAGAACTGGAACGTTAGTGAAAGACAGAATGAGGAGCAATTTGGTGGGAGGGTTGGGGAGCGGAAACAAGAAAGGAGGAAGTTCAGTCAGAGCAGCAATGCCTGCTGGAAGGAACAGCATTTCCTGGTACAGCGGGAGTCTAGGTGTAACACCCTTCTTCCTCCCCACCATGGACCTAGCTTCCCCTGAATACCTGTGCCTTCTGAAAAGGAGGGGCAAATAATACTGTAACTCAAGATAATATTACAACATTGCTGTTGTTCAGTTGCTCAGTCATGTCCAACTTTGCATTCTCCTCTGTCCATGAGATTTCCCAGGCAAGAATACTGGAGTGTGTTGCCATTTCCTTCTCCAGGGGGACCTTCCTGACCCAGGGATCAAAACTGTGTCCTCTGTATTGACAGGCAGATTCTTTACCGTCTGAGCCATTAGGGAAGCCCAGTATTATTACAGCATAATAACACTAGATGCAGTGTTATAATGAAACATTATTTTAATACTCTAATGTACGTTATAATACATAACAGTTGAGATATTTCTGTGGAGGGAGTTAACTGATCTAGAGAGTTACCTGCTTTGTGGACCATTTGTCATAGGTAGCCTATTCTGCTAATTACTTATTATCATGTAACAAACCATTCTCAAATTTAATGGCTTAAAATAACAAACAGTTAAATGACTCATGACTCTGTGGGTCAGCAGTTTAGGCTGGCCCCAGCTGGGTGGTTCTGATATTGGCTGGGCTGCCTCACACATCTCTGGGGAACTGCAGGCCACTTGGGTGGCCCTGCTCCTGGGAGTTGGCCAGCTGTCACCTGGGCTGACAGGGGTGACTGGTCATGTGATCCCTCAGATCCCAGCCCTTAGCTGGGCTTTTGCTCCTGTTTGTAGAGGGCAGGTAAGCACATGTCACCTTGGCTATATTTTGTTTGCCAAAGCAAGTTGTGAGGTGAGTCCAGATTAACAGGCCAGGGAAATAGATTCCATCTGTTACTGAAAATGTCATGGATAAAGGAAGAGGGGGCTGGAGAGACGATACCGTGTCCACAAATGGTCTGCCACACATTTCTAGTGGAAAACTGAGGAGGGAACCATCTGAGAGATGGGCAAGAAGCAGTTACTGCAGAGGTGTGGGCAAATGCTGATTGTATGGGAGACAAAATACCCATGGGGTCATGGATCACAGTCAGCTTCAAACTTCTGAAGGGCTGGGGCAGCATCTGGGCAGTAACAGCTGTGTCTGGCAGAGGCACATCCCTATGAGAGGACAGGTGGCTGAGGCTGCGCTAAGGTATCTTGTCAGGAAGTCAGGAGAAGGGGTTAAAATTCAAACTAAAACTTCAGCGCTCTTACTCTGTTTCTTAGAGGAAAGGTGAATTGTAACACATGAAACATAAATGAACATGTAACACAAGAACATGAATGAGTATTGTTTTGAGTAACACTCAACAGCAATTTCCAAAGAAACATGAGGAGACTGTGCCAAGGGAGTGGTGGGATAGTGGACTATGGCTGCGTTAGAATGGCTGGGAGCCATGGTGATTTCAGCATCAATGTGTCACATTTATATCTGCCGCTTGTCTGATAGAGACATAGCAACTGTGTTCAGATGCTGCCTGCCAGGCTTCTCTGTCCGTGGGATTTCCCGAGCAAGAATAATTGGAGTGGACTGCCGTTTCCTCCTCCCGGGGATCTTCCCGATTCGGGGATTGAACCTGCGTTTCCTGCATTAGCAGGTGAATTCTTTACCACTAGTGCCACCGGGGAGGCCCAGAGGCATAGTGATTGCTCATAGGAAATAGCACAGTTCTGATGCTAACCTGGAGTCCTCTTCAGATGGGTTAATCACGTGCAGCCCAGGCTTGCATCTGTCCAGGACCTGCCTGGACTCTCCTTGTTGGCCCTCCTGGCTCCAGGTTACCCCCTCTTCAGGAGTCTCTGCTCTTCTATATCCATGACATTTGCTTGGAAACAGCAGTTGCTGGACTTCAGACTCTTTCCAAATGGTATTGATTTCTCAGACACCTTAAGCTGAAGATTCTGAAATTCATACTTTAAGTACAAGGTTGACATTTTATATTCCAGTAATCTCTGTTTTCTGATCAGCATATATCTGTGGGGCCAAAACTGAGGGAGCTGGTCTCTCCTATAATGTGTCCTCCCTAGGATTGTATTTCCACGTGAGGATGGTGCCGCCATGATTTGGGCTCTGTCCTGATGTTTCCTGTATGCACAGCAATAAATTGGAAGTGTTCTGGAGTTGACCTTAGTCTTGGATGTCTGGAGAGAGGCTCCCTTGGGAAGGCCTTGACTGCCTCCTTCACTGTGCAAAATCACTGACTGTTTACATCAGCTTGTCAAACATGATTTTACTTTCTTCACTTCTTTATTCTCCTGTTTAACTATATTGTCCAGTAGGGGTTACACTTAGAATTTAGTTGGTGTAGCTAACATATATGAACTGATAAAATAATTCCAAGCCGATTACCTTGCCGGTATTGATGGAAAAGCGTGGCCGGGGAACAACATAGGGCATTTTCCTTGTAGGAAGACTAATACATGAACAGTGCATGGGAAAATGGATGGGGCAAGAGGGCAGGGAGAACATTCTAGACAAATCTTCAACTTAAAGACTAAAAATAATGTCTTTAAATTTTTTTTAATGTGTACATACATGTAAAATTCAAACTAAAACTTCAGCGCTCTGACTGTTTCTTAGAGGAAAGGTGAATTGTAACACATGAAACATAAAACACTCCTAGACTAATAGAAAAGATTAATAACTTAGATTTTTTTTAACCATAAAAGCAAAAGTTTCTGTGCACAAAAGTTTTTCAAATAGTAAATTATTTTCTAAGCATTCAGTAAATATTCCTTGGTGTTAAAAATGATTCAGGCTTGATTCAGGCTGTCCTATTTTATGACAGGGTAAATTTTGAGAGATGGCATTTAGGGAGAACCTTTAATCAGCAATCATCATTTTATGTTTTGAATTGAGTCATATCCTGTTTCAGAAGTTCCAGGAACATAGTTCATGAATGTGGATTATGTGTGAAAATTTTGTAGGGGGAAAATATTTGTGTTAGAATATATACTTAGATCGATGGATAGACAGATGACATACAGATAGATACAAGCTCATCTCAGCAAACCCCTAGGATAGTGGCGAAAGAGGGTCAGCGAAGAATGTTAAATTTCCCTGGGCAGTTAATGAGGGGTTGGGGGGTGCTGAGATAGTGCCCAGAGAAATTAGCCTGTGTTAAGTAAGGCTAATACATCAGGTTTCCCAGAGTATGACAAGATGAATGGGGTGGCCCTACTCTGGCAGAAGCTTCAATACTGTTTTGAGTCTCCTGTGATGTGGTCCCAGGACTTTCAACATTGTGGGTTTATATCTTCAGGCAACCAAAGGAGGACTGTCTGCAGCATGGGATGTTCACGCAGTCCTTTCCCCAGTTCTGCTTGTTCAGAGCCCCCTGCCCATCTCCTTTCCTCTTCTTTCTACATCTTTTTGTTTTTCTGTTAAATTTGGGGAGTGGGTGGTGGATAACCATAAATATCATCTTAAAAAGCCAGAAATCTCTACTTTTATCTTGATCCTTTTCTATAAACAAACAAAAGCTTACTGTTTACTGAGAAGAGAGTGAAGGAATTTAATTAGTATTTTGAAATTCAAATCAAGGTTATCAGCACTCAAAATATGACAAATGTTATAAAAGACTTGTGTTAAGATACAAAAGCATAGTCTTTGCAGTAAAACTTCCTTTTATCTTTCTCTGCTCTTGATTTCCTAAACTGATTTATGTTTTAACTTAGTCTCTAGTTTTTACCCTCAATCTAGAGATCATCTTTCATCTTTATTCAGCAAAGAGTACCTTTTGCATGACTTGACGTAACCCTTTACAATCTTACCATCAGTAAATTATCAGTTTCTCTGAATGTGCTATTTTTAAATATTTCACTTACTTTAAAATTCCAAAAGTTTATTATGTTATACAGAAGTTTATATTTGCCATGAAGTATCACTATATGAAAAGTTATCTTTTTTAAACTTTAGAAAGTTTTATACATTTGTTTATACATTTCAGGGCTTCCTTGGTAGCTCAGATGGTAAAAAAAAAAATCCACCTGCATTGTGGGAGACCTGGGTTCCATCCCTGGGTTGGGAAGATCCCCTGGAGAAGGAAATCACTACTCACTCCAGTATTCTTGCCTGGAGAATTCTATAGACAGAGGAGCCTGGCTGCAGTCCATGGGGTCACAAACAGCTGGACATGACTGAGCAACTTTCACTTTATACATTTCAAGTATCTTCCAGTTTTGTTTGCAGTTTATTTGGTTACTAGGGCTCTTGTTTATGAAGTCTTTTAAAACATGGATCATGGAGCTTTAGTCATTACTTTGGGAATGTTACATTTTCTAACTCTATTACTCTCCTCAAAGAAATGACTCACATTGGATTACATTCTAGGGTATTAAATTATGAATGGTTTCTAAGGCTTCACACTTCCTCTTTCTCTTATTATCTTTGACATGAATCTCCTGTAACTGAATAACTGTAGTTTGAGATGGTGATAGAAATTTTAGGTTCACAGTCTCTTAATTTCCTACCAAAATCTGCGGTAGGCAAAAACAAAGTGTTGAAAACTGACAAATTTTTCATAACTCTTTTGGTAGCATCCTGACCTGTTCTGAGCTCCTTCAGTGGTAAAACCAAACCTGAAATGACATGAGGCTATTTACAATCTTGTCTTTAATCCCACTGAGTATAAATATTTATGTGTTTCACTGAAAAAAACATCAAGATGTTTACTTATGGGGTGATCTCCCAGATGCTGCTGGAGTTACCTATTTCTATGAAATAGAAAAATATAAAATATACATCTCTGCACTTTCTAAAATCTGACTTCTGAATTCCAAACACATCCGGTTCCAGGTATCAAAGCATAATTTTCAAAAAAAGACTCTTCATAAATATAAAATGAACACATGTCAAAGATTTTATTCAACTCATTAATTGATGAGGAAACCAGTAAGATGGTAAGCCTGGTTCAAAGCAGAATTGGGAGAATAAAGATCTATGTAGTCAGACAGTCAAAGGAAAACTGAAATAAATGTGTGTGACTAGATTCAAAAATGGTTAATGGCTTACAAATTAAGAACTTAATTCAAGAGGAGTCTTCAAATTTTCATGTGATTTCAAAGTATCAGTACTTTTGACTTAATATTAAATAACAAAGTCAAAAACATAGGTGTATTCGCCAAGATATTTATATAATCCTTAGTTAAATAATGACACTGAAAGGACATGTGAAGACTTCCCTGTCGATTCAGTGCCTAAGACCCCATGCTTAGGCACATGGGAGCCCAGGTTCAATCCCTGGTCACGGAACTAGATCCCACATGCCACAACTAACACAATTAAGACCTGGTGCAGCCAAATAAATTTTTTTTTTTTTAAAGGACATGCTGTTATCCTTAAGTTTTATTTCCAATTTTTGGATATTTTTTCTCAACTCCTTGCTCAGTCTCCACTATGACCATAAATAATTTCTAAAGCTTATTCTTGAGAGCAACAAGAGGTAGTCTTATTAATTTTGGCCCCATTCTTTACACAGGTGGAGTGAGATGTGTATGTTACCACATACAAGCCTCTTCTGGCATATAGTCCTTTGCAAACTAAGATGGAGAAGATGTAAGAAATTGGACTCATAAAATCTTGTCCAGAATATACCTGCCTATTCTGCCTATGCTTCCTTAGAGCACAGAGTGCCTCATTCCTGATCTTTGTCTGAAACTCCTTTCAGGGTATGTTGAAGGCCAGTGACAGCAGTGGTTAGTGACTTCATTGAATGAAAGTGAAAGTGAAAATAGCTCAGTTCTTGAGACCCCATGGACTATACAGTCCATGGAATTCTCCAGACCAGAATACTGGAGTAGGTAGCCATTCCCTTCTCCAGGGGATCTTCCCAACCCAGGGATTGAACCCAGGTCTCCCGCAGTGCAGGCGGATTCTTTACCAGCTGAGCCACCGGGGAAGCCCAGTGACTTCATTACCGTAGACAGTACAAGGGACACTTTTTATTTGACAACTCTGTTACTTGGCCTTCCCTGGTGGCGCAGGTGATAAAGAATCTGCCTGCAATGCAGGAAACCTGGGTTTGATCCCTGGGTCATGGAGATACCCTGCAAAAGGGCATGGCTACCCACTGCAGCATTCTGGCCTGGAGAATCCTATGGACAGAGGAGCTTGAAGGGCTACAGTCCATGGGGTCACAAAGAGTAGAGCACAGCTGAGTGATTAATGCACGCTATTATGTGCTTTTCTCTTGAGAGTAGGAAGCCAAGGCTAAGAATCTCTCATCATGAAATTTCACTTGCAGTACCTGTAAGGGGGGGGTGAAGTCCCATCTCACAGATATTCCCGCCATTTTATAAGGTTCTCTTAGCAAGTGACCTTCCTTACCACTGTGAGACTGGACCTTTCTAAGCAGTAGAATAGTTTCCAGGCCACCTTTCCTGGGAAGGATTGGTAAACATTATCTCCACACATCAAGAATTATTTTTATTGTTTATTTTGTATTCTTTTAATGTTCATTATACTATATCAAATAAAGATTCTTACATGACACTCTAGGTATGGTTGTGGTTACCCAATTAGTACAGTTATACCTTAGTAGGGAGAACTGACTCTCTTTACTAGGAGAGAATCTATGCAAATAACCATGCTCCTATTAAAAGCAAGAAGAGCAAATATGCATTTTTTATTACAAATAGAGACTCTGAAAATCATTTGAATTCTGTGGATCAATATGAATTGGATATCATTTGTCAAATGATCCAATCTGTAGAAGCACAGTCTGCTAATTTGAGAGAGCTTTTCTCATATACTGACTAGAAAATAGAACGCTACAAATAATGCTAAATATATTCCAAAATAAATAAACTACAATTATATTTCTCTCATTGGATCATTTAGTCTGCTGTAATTAAATTTTGCTCAATTCCCATGAAATTGTCAGCTTCTTGGACAAAGGGTTTTACAAATCCTGACTGCCTTCAGGAATAACTATCTAAGTGATGTCATCTTTAAGCTCCAAAGCCTGATCTGTGAGTTTTGACCTTTGAATCTCTGATACAGACTTTTCTCGGAGTTGGCTGAGGTCATCTATTTTTGTTGTTGAAGATACAAACTCATGCCGGTAGACTATAGCAGAGTCTTCAGGCAAACATCCTGGTAGGACAGAAGCCTGTTTGATTATGAGGGTAGTTGCTGTGATTCATTTATCACAATAGCCAATAATGTAAAAATATAAGAGGGTAAAATTCTCTGTTGCAATAAAATACACTGTTTGATCAGTGTTACTCCTGAGTAAGGATATATAAAGCAGATTGAGGGTATTTATGAATTTCTAGGGTCTTTCAATCAGTTCTGTGAGATCATGGCATCTCACAGTATGGTATCACTGGTATCACATAGGGAGGCTTATATAAAGGTCAGATTGTTGGGCCCCACCTGGAGAATTTCAGGTAGGTAGGTCTGAGGTGGGTGTCTAGAATTGGTATTTCTTTTTTTAAAGAAAACTTTATTTATTTGGCTGCAGCAGGTCTTAGTTATGGCACGTGGACTCTTCTACTTGTGGCATACAAACTTAGTTTCAGATTGTGGGATCTAGTTTGCTGACCAGAGATGGTACCCAGGACCTCCTTGCATTGAGAGAGTGGAGTCTTAGCCACTGGACCACCAGGGAAGTCCCTGAGAATTGGTATTTCTAATGTGCGGGCAAAGAACTTTGCTCTATCCTCTAGGTTCTTCTGGCAGGTCTAAGAATTAAATTGACATCAGACATTAGCAGGAGAAAGTCAAATTTAATTATGTATGTACAGGGGTGGAGGGGGTTCCATTGAAACTTATGTACCATTTAAGGAAAGAGCGGGGCTGGGGATCTGGGACGTCAAAGGGAAGGCATTCAATTCACAGAGATGGGAAAATGAATATTTGATAACCAAACATTTGTTGATGCTGTTCAGAGACAGTAGGGCACTGAAGGCTGGGCTTCAGCTCCTTTTACCACACCTTGCCCATAAGCTATAGGTTTCTCTGGTGACAGGGCTCTTCCTGGACCAGGAGCTTTATATAAATTCTTTTAGGTAGTGAAGGGAGAGGTTAAAAAACAAGAAAACAAGACTTCCTGAGTTGCCTGTTCATTAAAAGTAATCAGCCTAAAATAAACTTCATACCAAAGAGATATATTTTGGGGTGACATATTTTGTTCCCCTTTATGAACAAGAAAGCACCCCAAACACACTCTATCATTTCTAGGGGGCCTTCCTTTTCTAACGTTTGCTTAGTCACTCCCTCATGTCCGACTGTTTGTAACCCAGTGGACTATAGCCTGCCAGGCTCCTCTGTCCATGGGGTTCTCCAGGCAAGAATACTGGAGTGGGTAGCCATTCCCTTTTCCAGGGGACCTTCCCAACTCAGGGATCGAACTGGGGTCTCCTGCACTGCAGGCAGATTCTTTACCCACTGAGCTACCAGGGAAACTCAAGGCAAAAAGACATATTTGTGGTTATATAGAGGCTGAATGGGAAATTGCAAAATTATTTATAAAAAATAAAAAAAATCTGGAAATTTATGTGTTTTGTACATACAAGTTCTGATCTTAAGTCCAAGCTAAGAATTACTAGATGTCTTACCTGGTTAAGATAGGCTTTATGGATTCTTGAGATAAAATCCAAATACTTGACTACCTATTTAATCAAGGTAACTTTACAATATTTTAAAATGATGCAGTAGAAGGTAACATGACCATAGGAGACTGTGGACGGTAGGGTTTCTGTTCATGGAAGGATCTGCCCAGCAGTCAATAGGCAGCCTCAAGCTTTCAGCTCCCAAGAACTTTGCTCAGATGCATA
>NW_011495057.1:7108765-7115253 GCF_000754665.1 Bison bison bison | reverse complement strand
GTCCAAGTTTTCTTCTTCCAGGGTGGCTCAGATCCAGTGATCCCAGGTGGAAAGGCCTCACATCTTGGTCCAACTCTGAACACTTTGAGCCATATATGTTCCAGGGTTGCCCAGGGGGTTGGCTGAAGTGTTACGGGGCCTGCATACTTTAATTCCTGCCAGTTCGGTACTCTGCTTCTATCTTGACACTATCTGCTCGCGTGGAACCCAGCCTCCTTCATACCTTAACACCATCACAAATGAGTACACTTTGTCCTCTATTATTTTTTGTTAAATCAAGGACAAAATGAAACAATGCAAAGTACAGAGAATTACCCTGGTGAGTGTGGAATCCTATTTGGACAGGTTACACTAAAAAGTAACCATTTACTGTCCATTGTTATGACTAAATACTTCAAGACCAGTTGTTATTTTAATAGCAAGCCAAGTTCTGTTTCATATTAATACAATATTTGTCAGTAAGGGTTTTCAAATTAACTTAAACTCATCAAAACTAAGCAAGCTGTCCATTTTAACATTTCATTCTTTTCAGACTCAGGTATTTTAAACCAAGGTAAATTAAATTCAGTTCCCTCTAAATGTCCACAACTTGCTATACAAATTCAAATTTTGTTCTCCATTATGCTCTTTCATATTCTGGAACACACAGATACTTTCCAACAATACTTTTCTGATTTTCCTGAAAAAGCGTTTGCATCCCATAACTTGCGTATTCAGTTGTATTTTTCTGCTCCTAAGTGCTCCAAATAAGCTTACTTCTATTTTGCTGAGAGGTAGGTAATTGATAATTTCCAATCTTATAGTTTAGCAAACAATAAGCATGACTCAGTTCCTATAGCCACACAAAACAGCTTTATACATCGTTAAAGTGGCAAGGATGAGCACATCCAATAATATCCAAAATTATAATCACTCTGTAGTAAAGAAACTGAAGGTACATATAGTAAACCTGTGCTTGAATTTCAGTATTATTTTACTTGGAAATTATTCAGGTATCTGAAGACGATACAGTAATTAACTCTACAGTCAGTTCGAGATTTTTTTTAGTTAATGAAGGCTCTAGGGAATTAGGTTTAAGCTGAAATGCTACAGAACATAATTACTGTTCATATCAAAAGGTTTATCAGAATTATAATTTATCTTAGTTTATTTTTTACATTTTTTCATAATCTTAAAATATAATGTTGGAATAGTATAAGCTTTTGATCAAAAGTGAGTGAAGAAGCATAGGAAATTCATGAAAACAAAATCAAATCTCTAAAATGTATTTTTTAGAGAATTCTGATATAATCACTGGAAAGATATATCACTGTTTTCATAACCAAAACTATCAAGGCAGTCTCATTTTCCCAGTGGTTCAACTTGATTATATGAACTTGGATTCTTATATAATCATACTTTGGAGTAGTGATTTATTTGTTTTATCTTCAAAAGCTATCTCATTTAAAATTCAGTTTTATTTTCTGGAGAAATTTTAGGAATGGTTCACTCAAGTAGCTGTTAATGTCTTTCAACCCACACAAAACAGTCCCTTTATTTTGAGACTCTGCCATTAATGTATTAATAACTTCCAGAGGCAGGACAATATTTCAGAATTTACACAATGAGAGCTTAAGGCTTTCTCTCAACCTTAGATACACAGATCCATATTTCACTAAAACTCTCTGAGCCATAGGTCAAAACAGAAACAATAAACTCACCAGTTTCTCTCTCCAAGAGCTGTTTTCCTTTTTAATGTGTACAAAATATTGTTTTAATTGATGTGAGCACATAGAGACAGACAAAAAGTTCTTCCCTGCCTCCCTGACAGCAAACGTCCATCTCAATACAAATGACATGCTGTCAAATCTCGCAACCAGACCCCCACTGCTTCCAGTGGGAAAGAGTACATTGGTTGTACACAAACTAGAATCAGATCTGAATGTGGCCAAGGACCAGAAGTGAAACAAAAGCACAGGCAGAAAGGGTTAGCAAGTCTGCTGCTGCTTGAGATGGGCTGTGGGGGCCCAGGGAAGGTGGGCCTGGGCTCACAAACCCCAAAAACTTGCACTTCTTGATCAATGCAGTTTAATTGGCTTTACAGGTAAGTGCATCTGAACATCTCAGTAGAACCTCCAAAACTGCCAGTGTCAAAAAATTAAATGTGACTCATAGAAACATTGCTGCTAAGTCACTTCAGTCGTGTCCAACTCTGTGCGACCCCATAGAGGGCAGCCCACTAGGCTCCTCTGTCCCTGGGATTCTCCAGGCAAGAATACTGGAGTGAGTTGCCATTTCCTTCTCCAATGCATGAAAGTAAAAAGTGAAAGTGAAGTCGCTCAGTCATGCCCAGACTCTTAGCAACCCCATGGACTGCAGCCTACCAGGCTCCTCCGTCCATGGGTTTTTGCAGGCAAGAGTACTGGAGTGGGTTGCCATTGCCTTCTCTGAAACATTAAATACATATTAATGATTTTATTCAGCCCATTGCTTAATGAAGAGATCACTAAGATGGTAAGATGGCTCAAGAGAGCTTAAAAAATGAAGTCAGATCAAAGAAGAACAGGATGAATTTGCTTGTAGATGCAAATCTGGTTAATGCATTACAGGGCACACAACTCTAACTTTTGGGATTACCTTTCCTATGGATAGAAATCTACAAGTTTACATGTAACTTCACAATGTTCAGTCTAGTTAAACATTAAAAAGAAGGTACTTTATATACTTTAATATTCCTTGGGTTGAGCCAGTTAAACAGTAGGGTTGAAATGCATATGGTCATCCTCTTTATTTCTAAATTTTGGTGACTTTTAATTAGCAAAGTTCCTATAAGAGACTATGGATCTGAATTTACTTCGGCAACTTTGGCTCTGTCATTATTCAGTCAACTTCTATGACATGTTGGTTTGTGACTCAGTCTATAAAGTTACTTTTTCCCACCATGATATGTGTATTATCAAAATTAAATGAGCTTAAGTTGCCAGTAAGCACTAGTTGATCCATTCAACACATAAAACATTCAAGATTCCAATACAGTGTTTGTTAAAAGCTGTTCTGTAGAACAACTTCATTGGCATCACCTGGGATACTTGTTAAAAATGCAGACTCCTGGCAAGATGTCAGGCCTAGTGAAACTCAGTCTCTGGGGAGATGGCCTGGGAATATGCAGTTGTCTAGGTGGAAGGAAAGGCTCCTGCCTAAAATAAGTTAATACCAAGAAAAGCTCAGGAAAATAGACCTAAGTCATTTTGTGTCTCCAGGGATCAAGTCACTGTTTGAGCAAAAAGGGTAGTTGTTGACAGACGGTTCTGGGGTTAAAATGGTGTTTGTACTTAAGGGGTCTCTTATTCACTACGGTATTGGTGTTACTGAACAGTATTTGTGTAATTTTAAGTGTGATAGCGAAAGCTTTTGTTGGTTTACAATCTTGAACTTAACTTCCCTGTTAAGTTGATAGTGATCTTAGGTGTTGAACAAAACCTTGGCCTCAAAGGAAAGAGAGTGAATTTATCATAAACTGTGTGTGTGCTATGAGAGAGAGAGAGGAGCCCTCTTACAACAGGTGTTGAGAGCGCTCTCCTTTCATTATACCTCCTTTGCTGCCTGTGCATGTAAACCTGAATCATGAAATTTTGTGTTCCAATAGAAGATTTCTGAACGCTGTTGTAGGATCAAAAGCTGGATATTTTTATCAAAACAAGTTGTTGTAGTTCGCAATTTATTGCTTTAAAAAGTCTCTTATTACATGGTCTATATCAGAAATAGGCCTTTGCTAAAATAGGCCTTTGCTAAATTATTAATAGCTAAATGTAGAACTACTAAAATTCTCATCAGCTGTTAGCTTATTGGAGTGGGGTATATATGTATCCATTGAGGGGGATGCCAAAAAGGAAGGGGTAGACAAAAGGAAAAAAGTAGGTTCAATGTTGAACCAATACAATTATGAAGTGCAAAAAAAAAAAAAAAAGAATGCAGGGGCAAAAATTACTTATTCCCTGTCATTAAAAAAATTTTTTTTTTCCTGGCCAAAACCTTTAGGCAGTAATATCAAAATGATTGCAAATAGTGTTTCAGGATATTTTTGCTTTACCCTTTGAAAAATGCATTTACTTTGAAACATCTCAAATTTTTTCCTTTAAAATCACTTTATCAGGAGACACAGAAACAAACACAAATGGTTAAGAAATGTGTCTTCAGTAAGAATTGAGGTTTGAAGCAAGAAAAAATTTTCAGTTCAGTTCAGTCGCTCAGTCCTGTCCAACTCTTTGCGACCCCATGAATTGCAGCATGCCAGGCCTCCCTGTCCATCACCAACTCCCGGAGTTCACTTAGACTCACGTCCATCGAATCAGTGATGCCATCCAGCCATCTCATCCTCTGTCGTCCCCTTCTCCTCCTGCCCCCAATCCCTCCCAGCATCAGAGTCTTTTCCAACGAGTCAACTCTTCGCATGAGGTGGCCAAAGTACTAGAGTTTTAGCTTTAGCATCATTCCTTCCAAAGAAATCCCAGGGCTGATCTCCTTCAGAAAGGACTGGTTGGATCTCCTTGCAGTCCAAGGGACTCTCAAGAGTCTTCTCCAACACCACAGTTCAAAAGCATCAATTCTTTGGCGCTCAGCCTTCTTCACAGTCCAACTCTCACATCCATATGTGACCACTGGAAAAACCATAGCCTTGACTAGACGGACCTTTGTTGGCAAAGTAATGTCTCTGCTTTTGAATATGCTATCTAGGTTGGTCATAACTTTTCTTCCAAGGAGTAAGCGTCTTTTAATTTCATGGCTGCAGTCACCATCTGCAGTGATTTTGGAGCCCCCGAAAAATAAAGTCTGACACTGTTTCCACTGTTTCCCCATCTATTTCCCATGAAGTGATGGGACCAGATGCCATGATCTTCGTTTTCTGAATGTTGAGCTTTAAGCCAACTTTTTCACTCTCCTCTTTCACCTTCATCAAGAGGCTTGTTAGTTCGTCTTCACTTTCTGCCATAAGGGTGGTGTCATCTGCATATCTGAGGTTATTGATATTTGTCCTGGCAATTTTGATTCCAGCTTGTGCTTCTTCCAGGCCAGCGTTTCTCATGATGTACTCTGCATATGTACATGTACATCTCATGATGTACTCTGCATAAGTTAAATAAGCAGGGCGACAGTATACAGCCTTGATGTACTCCTGAAAAAATGTTACAGGAGATCTAATATCTTGCCATCGAACTATCAAAATCATCCTGAATTTATGGGAGCTGAATTTTACTGGCTTTGACCTGCTTTTCCTATTGGAGCTGGTCAGTAGAATGCTGGCAGCAGGTGTTCTCAGGGCTTCCTCTCGGCCACTCACTGGCTCTGCATCTGCTTATGGTCATGGGGGAGCCCTAGGGCTCCTGCACTTGACAGTGGAGCTGCTTTCACGGTTCCTGCAGCTTCTTCAGAGCACAAGGCCCCATAGATGGCAGATCTTCAAAGCAAGATTGGAAAAGCAGAAAACGTATTGTCATCGTCACAGCTGCCCTTAGACCTGAGTGAGAGAAGTCTCGTTTTAGAAGCCTATACTTAGGCCCCTGCCTACAGAGCAAGGGATATGACCACCCCTGCCCCCACTGTTTCCCTATTCTAGGCATTCATGAGTAAGAGGCCCTCCCTTCTTAAAATTTTTGTTTTCCTGTTTGTGGCTGATCAGTACTTCTATAAAATAGCAAAATTCTACCCTGGGATGATGCAGCAGTATCAAATTGCTGTGAAAGGCTCTACATGCTTGCTTTCCCTGTCTGTACTTGATGCAGACTATACTAGTTCAAGAACCATGTTCAAAGACTGTACTTTGAATAGTACTTTCTAGACCGTGTGTGGGGCCCCAGAATCCCCTGCCCAAAGGGACCTGCACTTGCTTCCTGGATCTGTGTAGAACTTGCCCCTAAATCCATACTCTGGAGACAGATCACACTGCCAGTGGCCACGGGCTGCTGTGTGGAGATTGAGGCTAGAGCTTGGATGTGTGGGATGGGGTGGCCACACATTTGGGTCCCAGGCCCCCTTGCAGAGTGGGACAGAATGGAGCTTGGAAGAGAGCGTGTGGGAAGGAGATGGGGGAGAGGTTGGGAGCCATGCTCTGAGCTGAGAAATTCTAAATTTGTGCCTGGTCTTGCAGTCATTATAAGGTATATTTATCAATGTAGAAGTGAAGAACATAATAACTTTTTTTAAAATTAATGTATTTATTTTAATTGGAGGCTAATTATAGTATTGTGGGTTTTGCCATACATTCACATGAACCAGCCATGGGTGTACATCTGTTCCCCATCCTGAAGCTCCCTCTCACCTCCCTCCCCATCCCATCCCTCAGGATCATCCCAGTGCACCAGCCCTGAGCACCCTGTCTCATGCATTGACCCTGGACTGGTGATCTATTTCACATATGATAATACACGTTTCAATGCTATTCTCTCAAATCATCCCACCCTTGCCTTCTCCCACAGAGTCCAAAAGTCTGTTCTTTACATCTGTGTCTCTTT
>NW_011495057.1:7108343-7108665 GCF_000754665.1 Bison bison bison | reverse complement strand
AACATTGGGGTACACGTGTCTCTTTCCCTTCTGGTTTCCTCAGTGTGTATGCCCAGTAGTGGGATTGCTTGATCATAAGGCAGTTCTGATTTCCAGTTTTTTAAGGAATCTCCACACTGTTCTCCATAGTGGCTGTACTAGTTTGCATTCCCACCAGAAGTGTAAGAGGGTCCCTTTTTCTCCACACCCTCTCCAGCATTTATTGTTTGTAGACTTTTTGATAGCAGCCATTCTGACCAGTGTGAGATGGTAGCTCACTGTGGTTTTGATTTGCATTTCTCTGATAATGAGAGATGTTGAGCATCTTTTCATGTGTTTGTTA
>NW_011495057.1:7104723-7107610 GCF_000754665.1 Bison bison bison | reverse complement strand
TGGGAGGTGGGTCATAGAGAATCCTGCTATGATTTATGTCAGAGAGTGTTTTGCCTATGTTTTCCTGTAGGACTTTTACAATTTCTGGCCTTACATTTAGATGTTTAATCCATTTTGAGTTTATTTTTGTGTATGGTGTTAGAAAGTGTTCTAGTTTCATTCTTTTACAAGTGGTTGACCAGTTTTCCCAGCACCACTACTTATTAAACTGATTTACTACTTTTAACATTTAGACATATGGCGTGTGGATTTTTAATTTGTATTCTTGTCCAGAGCCCTGCAAATGCTGAAGGCAGGCCTGGTTATGGTTTTAGAAGCCTACTTGAGAGATAACAAAAGCCCCTTCTATCAACTCAGATGCTGTGAATAACTGTCATCATCTAAAAGTTCTTGCGGGAGCTCCATTTTTCTTAAGGGTATATTAAGACCATGGGCTTTAGAATTAATGTGGATTAGAATCTGAGCTTCTCAAGTTTTTGGATGGGTGAAAAATTTAGGCAAGTTATTTAACCTCCCTGATTCATCGTTTCTTCATCTGTAAAATGGGCATGATAACTTGCTGTCTATCACATAGAGTTGTGTTGAGATTAAACAAGCAATGTTTTAAAAGTGCCTGATACATAGTGAGTAAATGGTAGCTGCTGTTTTTATGAAGAGTTCTTCACTGTTGAAACCATCTGGAAGCTCTGATTATAATTTCATTTTTCCCGATGTGATTTTAGAGTTAGGATAGGCTGGGGACATGTGCCAGGAAGGGGCCTGTCGACTAATAACTCTCGTCAACAAGACCAATGAAAGTCAAGTCCTCTGTGAATGTGGCAACCAATCACGAGAAGAGATAGCTTTCTGCCCACTTAAGAATTTACCAACTCTGGAAAATGGCAATTTTAATTTTTTGAGTTTGAGGGTCTTTTCTAACTTGTACTTGTTTAGTATGTCCTGATGAAAATCCTTTGCCCATTCTGGTCTTGGCCCTCTCCGCCCAGCTTTCACATTGGAATTAAATTTTAACCAACTCTCAATTGTGTGTGCTTATGTTCTCACAGAATGTTATATCAGGCATTATAAATAACTCCCAGGCAATATTTAGAATGGCCACAAGCCATTTTTAGGATTGGTTGAGAATTATTTACAATACCCAACTCGCACCCTTTGCCTGTCATATGTTCACTATGTATTTTTCTTAGCATCCTTGAAGTGGAGAGGAAGCATTGATACTCGGGGGTTTATCCTTTGCCAAGTCAAGGATATGATAAACATTTTTTCTTTTCCTGTCCTAAGCCTAAATGAACTTGGAGTTTCTTGAGCTCTCCATGGTCTAATTTGCCTCCACGTTATGGCTCTTGCCACCTCTCCTGTATAGAGCCCCTTTCCTTTCTTTTTCTCCTCATGCACACACTCCCCCATCTCTTTTCTAATTCCTACTTCTCTGGTTTAAGTGCCTCCTGCAAGCCCCTGTGCTTATCTCTGCTCTATTTATTGGTGAGTCTTTATCACTGTACTAAGAGCCCATCAAAGACAGAAACTGTCTTTTTCTCTGTGTATAGGAGTGATAGTAAATATACTTATTGTATGATTATACATATTAACAAACCTGGCCAGCTAATGGGCCCTGGAAGCCCCCTGCTGGGCCAGAGTGAAGGAGAAATTATGCACGATTTTCAAATGATTGTTGTTGTTCATTCGCTCAGTCATCTCTGACTATTTGTGACCCCATGGACTGCAGTACACCAGGCTTCCCTGCCCTTCACTATCTCCCTAAGCTTGCTCAAACTCATGTCTATTGAGTCGATGATTCAAATAATTAGCAGTTGTGTTCAGTGGAACATGCATGATATGGGGACCATTCTTCCAGTTTGTCTGAATCTGTGAAGTCTGGATCTTTCATTGTCTTCACAGTATCCTGCACCTCTGCAGAAACAGAAGTTAACTTGCTGAAGTTAATTTGCACATCAGTAACAGGAAAATAATTTTTATTTATAGACATTCAAAAATGTCTGGTGGATGTTCAGTTGATTTCTGTTCCCCACTGTGGAAGCAGTGAGTGTTGCACCTACCTAGTAATTTAATTTTCACAGGCCTGTTGGGCTTATATATTTACATGGTCTTTGAATTTTCCTTTGAACTGGTCATAACACCTTTTTGGGTTCCCTTGTTAATTACAGTTAAAATCTCTGACAGGTGTTTATTCTAAGTCTGTATGAGAGTCGTTTTATCTTTTCACAAAAAAATTTGTCCTTAAATAGTTGTGGAGCTCTTCCATCAAGATTATTTAAAGAAAATACACCTAACAGAAGACGAAACTTCCTGTCTCAGGAAAGAAGGTTCTTTTTAGTTGTGTTATCTTTGTTTACATTTAAATGCTTTAATGTCACTTTGATTAAGTAGGTAATCAAGTATTTCTCTGAGGCATCCACATGAGGTCCTATGTTAGTCACATGTGTATAAATTTTATCTGACTTTTATTGTTGGTTTTTTGCCTTCAAAATATTCTAAATATAGGAAAAGAAAACTTCAGGATACCTTTTCATGCCTGAAACCATCTTTGAGATTTCCCAGAAGATCTCTGGAAATTTAGTGATTTGTTCTTATAAAATGATGCTAGAAATAGGTTTTTTTAATGAGCTACTCAATCAGAAGACATGCTGAGATTTCCCTAGGTTACATTTGAACACACAAAATGTGTATAAATATTTCAGATATTGTTTTCATGGCAAATTCCTAGAGGTTGGGTCAATGACCTCATTGCTCATAATACAGACAATGATCGGGGGTGCAAGTACCTTCTCAAGATGGTGATTTCATTTCCTTTAGATGTGTGTACCCAGAAGTGGGAATACTGGATTGTGTGTGTGTGTGAGTATGCTCAGTTGTGTTCGACTCTGTG
>NW_011495057.1:7103863-7104623 GCF_000754665.1 Bison bison bison | reverse complement strand
TGACCCCATGGACTGTAGCCCACCAAGCTCCTCTTTCCATGGCATTTTCCAGGCAAGAATACTGGAGTGGGTTGCTATTTTCTACTCCAGGGGATCTTCCCAACCCAGGGATCAAACCTGCCTCTCTTGCATCTCCTGTACTGGCAAGCGGATTCTTCCGTCTAGCGCTACCTGGGAAACCCAGTAGACCATATGGTAATCCTATTTTTAATTTTTTGAGGAACCTCTATACTATTTGACAGAATGTGGTCCACTGGAGAAGGGAATGGCAAACCACTTCAGTATTCTTGCCTTGAGAACCCCATGAACAGTATGAAAAGGCAAAAAGATAGGATACTGAAAGAGAAACTCCCCAGGTCAGTAGGTGCCCAATATGCTACTGGAGATCAGTGGAGAAATAACTCCAGAAAGAATGAAGGGATGGAGCCAAAGCAAAAACAATACCCAGATGTGGATGTGACTGGTGATAGAAGCAAGGTCTGATGCTGTAAAGAGCAATATTGCATAGGAACCTGGAATGTCAGGTCCATGAATCAAGGCAAATTGGAAGTGGTCAAAGAAGATGGCAAGAGTGAACGTCGACATTCTAGGAATCAGCGAACTGAAATGGACTGGAATGGGTGAATTTAACTCAGATGACCATTATATCTACTACTGCAGGCAGGAATCCCTCAGAAGAAATGGAGTGGCCATCATGGTCAACAAAAGAGTCTGAAATGCAGTACTTGGATGCAATCTCAAAAACGACAGAATGATCTCT
>NW_011495057.1:7087671-7101585 GCF_000754665.1 Bison bison bison | reverse complement strand
AAGGAGTGATGCTAAAGCTGAAACTCCAGTACTTTGGCCACCTCATGAGAAGAGTTGACTCATTGGAAAAGACTCTGATGCTGGGAGGGATTGGGGGCAGGAGGAGAAGGGGACGACAGAGGATGAGATGGCTGGATGGCATCACTGACTCGATGGATATGAGTCTGAGTGAACTCCGGGAGTTGGTGATGGACAGGCACCTGGCGTGCTGCGATTCATGGGGTCGCAAAGAGGTGGACACGACTGAGGGACTGAATTGATCTCATCTATACTATTTCCCACAGTGACTATACCAATTTACATTTCTACTAATGGTACTTAGGAGTTCCCTTTTTTTCCCACATTCTTGCTCTCTCTGTATCTTTTGTGTTCTTGATAGGCTTTAATTTGAATCTGGCATCTTCTAGGCTGGTATTTCTAAATTGGTGATGTACATTAGACTTATCTGTAGAGTTTTATAAAAATACACAAGTCTAGGCCCTACTCCAGAGTTCCTTGATATTCCTGATACATTCCTCTTGGGATCACTGTATAGCCCAAGGATTTTTTCTTTAAAAATCACATTTGTGCATTTATGAATCAGATGTAATACTTGAAAATTGACTTAATCATTACACAGAAACATTTCATCTACATTTTTTGGAAAGGCCTTATTATCTAACTTTGGATCCCACAGAAGCAACCATGTTTCCTTGTCACTTTATTCTCTCATCAAATCTTTCACATTTGAAAATTATCAGTAATAACTAACCACGCCTATTTCACATCTCTTTCCTCCATGGATAGTTTTTATTTTCCTCCAATTTTCACCTGAATGAGCAGAGTCTGTCAGTTCGTGTCTTCAATAAGGATTGTACTGGCCCCATGGTGTATAAGCTACGTCAAACTATTGCCTCTTCTAAGAATAGACTCTTGGGTGCAGAAGCCATTGTTTGCCAGTAGGCTGAGTCAGAATCTTCAAATTCTTTAGTTCAGAATAAGAGGGCTTCCTGAGTCTGCTATGCTGAGATCTAGCAGAACACCAGTAAATTACACAGGGCTAAGTGAACTCATGTGGAGATATTTATTATGAGTATTTGTTTAGAATACTGGTTGATGTTCTTTTAATGTTCTTTCTTCTAGATATGTAAGAAGCATCTTTTAAAAAAAAGTTCTTCAGCTATCTGTAACCAACTGTTTTTAATAGATGCTATTTTAAACAAAAAACATAGCATTTTCAAATGATACCTGATTCTCACTAATTCCTTCGCCCTCACTTCTACTGGAAATGGGAAACACTCACTAAATCATCTTCTGTTTTTGTTCTACTAGTGTAGAATCATCTTGTTCTATTTGTGTAGGTTCAATAAGAATGTGTTCTCCTTAACACCAGGAGTTAATTGAAAAAAATCGGGTATACACACAAAGCCTTACCTGGAATGTCTTATTTGAGAATAGTTTTTAGTCAGGTATGAGAGTCACTTTTAAGAAAATAAGATTGACTCCTTATATTTCATTTACAGCCTTTTAAATGAAGCCAGTGTGTTTTGAAATCTCCTCAGGAAAACTGGCCTAGAATCTTGCTTAGTGGGGCCCAGTCTTACCCGTGGTGAAGAAGCCGCCTGCAGGGAGGCTTGGGGCATTGAAGAGAGAGGGATTCACCCATGCTTACAGATACTGCAGGTGACATTCGGTGAAGAGTGCTTTGGGGGCTTGCTTTCTTATCCTCAAGATAGCAAATACTAGAAACATGAAAGGGTCCAATCTGAAATTTTTTATGAGAAAACTTCCCACCAGAACTTTACACTGTGATTGTTCCATACTGTAGAGCTTTGCCAAAGCCAACTTGATAAAGCCTCTTGATACTGTGGGGGAGGAAAAATTTACCTCTTAGTTCTTTTGGCTAGCAATTAAAATCATATAAGGCAGGTTAACAGGAGAAAATCAAATTTACTGTCTGTGCACAAAATTCACATGGGTTGAATTCCAAAGACAGCAAGGCAACGTGAAATATATATATTCATATATTATATATATAATACATGTATATTATGTGTATAATATGTATATTATATATAATATATAAATATATATATATGGGAGAAGGCAATGGCAACCTACTCCAGTACTATGTATATTATATATATAATATATAAATATATATATACACACACACTTTCACACACTGGACTAAAGAGAAAGAGGTAGGGGGTCTGAGGCTTCCGGGGGGCAGTAAAGTAATTTATAGGAAGAAAAAGAGTCAATGGGACATCTAGACACAGTGGGACACAGAAAGGACTTTGATCAAATGGGCCTGGCCTGGTTCCTGTCTGTCTACCACACCTGGCCTGGTTCCTGTCTATCTCCCACACCTAATATTTAACATAGCTATCGATGGTGCTAGCTTCTTCCTGAGACAGGCCTCCCATCTTAAGTTCTTTTAAGCATTGAGGGACAAGGTCAAAGTTCTTCCTGAGCCTTAGGCCTTGGTGGTGCTCAACTCAACATAATCCAGGTACCAGAGTGGCACATTTTGGGGTGGCCTGCCCTGGGCCCCATCTGTGCAAGTAATGAGGCCACATCTACTGAGACCAGCCCTACAAGGATGATTTTTTTTTCCTTTGGGATTATCCTTGATCAAGGTAGAAAATCATAACCAAAAAAAACTGTGAAAGACTTTTAGGCCAAAAGATTTCCAAGGTTTTTCAGGGGAGACCTGTGCATTGTTTGGAACATACCTTTCAGAATTATCTGAGTCTATAGGGTTTGCGCTTTTCATGGTCTTTGAGTTATTTTACAACCCTAGAGATAGCTAGATATTAACTTACTGACATTAATGTGTACAATACTGATACAATGCATGTCTGTAGATAAAATTATTGGCAGTAAGTTGTTTTTGGTGTGTGTGTGTGTGTGTGTGTGTGCTACCGACATTCAGTTGACTTCCGTCGCTGTTGTAGAAGTCAGTTTTGCATCCCTTCAGCAAATTTGTTTCAACATTCCTGATGGGCTTTGAATTCTCCTTTGCACTGTTTATGACAGCTTTTCCGGTTCCCTCATTAGTGAGTTGAATCTGTGGCACAGTTAGTGTTATATCTGTGTGAGTCATGATTGTACCTTATTCTGAAAAATTATCCTTTAACTCAGAGTAAACCTTCCTGCTGCTAGTTAACGAGGCATCCCCCGGTGTTCAAGGAAGGGGGTCAGTGGGGAGCTTAAGGGAGTTGCTATTAATCAGCTGGTGAAATACTGTAGCATCTTAAGAACTGATGTGTCTGTGTCTGGGCACCTGCCTGTGAGTCAGCCCTGATTACGTCCAGCCTTTACATAGTTTCTACCCTGAGTAGGCGCTGCAAACACTGTTACTCCCTTCTTCTCCCCTAAATTCAATCACAGATAGAAAAAAAGACCATGTAGGTGTTTGGATGGCTTGATATTTATGTTCAGGTTTGCTGCTGATTCTACAGTTCTATACAACTAGAATAAAAACACAAAAATAATAAAGCAGGTTTTCTGAGGATGAACCAGTAGCTTAAGCAGCTGAGGAAGTTTTAGGGAACTTCTGCTTCTGCTTAAAAATGACAACTAACCTTTAATAAGCATGTACTACGTGCCTGGCACTCTTGTAAGAACGTCGAGCATATTCACTCATCCTGAAGAGACCTAAGAACAAGGTACTGTAAGTAGATCCATTTTATTTGTTTTTGCTTTTTTAAAACCTTTTGTTTTATATTGGGAGAAACAATGTTGTGACGCTTTCAGGTGAACAGCTAAAGAACTCAGCTATACATATACATGCGTCCATTCTTCCCCAGTCCCCTTGCCATCCAGGCTGCCACAGAACATTGAGCAGAGTTCCATGTGCTGTATAGTAGCCCCTTGTTGGTTATCCATTTTAAATTTAGCAGTGTGTATATTCCCATCCCCATATTTCTGTAACTATCCTTTTCTCCCATCCTGCCCCCAACCCCAGCAACTATAAGCTTGTTCTCGAAGTCTGTGAGTCTGTTTCTGTTTTGTAAATAAGTTCATTTGATAGAGGAATAGATAAAGAAGTTGTGTGTGTGTGTGTGGGGTGGGGGGTGTGTAAAATGGAATATAACTCAGCCATAAAAAGCAATGAAATAATGCCATTTACAGCAATAGGGCTGGATCTAGAGAGTATCATACTGAGTGAAGTAAATCAGACAGAGGAGGAGAAATATCGTATGACATCCCTTATATGTGGACTCTAGTAGGTAGATGCATTTTTTAAGGTGAGAGAAGAGAGCACAGAGGTGTTAACTTGCTCAGGTGAAACAGCTAGTTCTGGTTTAAATATATCAGTTCTCTTTTTAACGTCAGATTCCATGTATTCAATTGGTCTTCTGACCAGAATCTTATTTTCATCTAATTCTTATGACATCCCTGTAAGAGAGACATTGCTATCCCCATTTTGCAGATGAAAAAACCGAGGCTAAATGGCCATTCAATTGAAATGTATCATTTGTTGTACAGTGTTTCTGCTGAGTTAGCTCTTATATTTGTCTACTTGTGTCATGTGCTTTGTTTAGTTCCAACCTGTGTTACTGATGGAACCTGCTCTTCCTCCCAGTGAGCGTGTGGTTTCGGGTGCTGTGCATCCCCACCTCTTAAAGTCAGGAGTGCCATGTTCCCTCCCTGCTAAAGGAGCCTCGTCCCCTAAGAGACACTGGTATATGCCCCTCAGTGCACTTGGGAAACTGCTGGGTTTGGAGGTTACTACTCTGTTTCAGGAAAGATACAGAGAACATAGCTGACCAAGTAGAACTATCCTTGAGGTAAGCCCACAGACAGCTGTATTCTTTGCGGTGGTGAGCCCCTCTTCTTCTTTGGCCTGGCCACTCAGTAGATTAATTAGCTTTAAATGAGTGCTTGCCTTTCCCCGCCCTCATTACCAGTTTCCAGCACACTCTGTCAGGACCCTCCTTCTCTCCCCTTCTGGCAGAATGAGACTCGCAGCTCTACTCCCGAGCCAATCCTGATAGTGCTCCGTGATGACTTCAGTGGTGCATTCTTGGCTGCCTCTGGCTTGATTTCAGCTGGTTTCTGTTCACTCTGTGGCAGATTGTTAAATAACGTGTGTTTCCTAGGCGCTGAGTTCCTCATCCTTGTGGCATCTGACATTTTTGTTTCTGTCTGCCACAAACCTCACAGAGTCTGCAGTTGGGGCCCTTGGTGATTAGTTCAGTATTGACGTAAGCTGGGTGTTCACTCTAACACCTGGAAGCATTGCCAGCCCTCAGAGTCACATCAGTCTCTGTGCAAAATAGGTTTCTCTTTCTTAGAGCTGTTTTGTGCATTGCAGCCGGAGTTTGGTTCTTCTTTCTGGTGCAGGAACACAGAAAGTCCAGTCCTGCTGCTGGAGGCGTCTGTAGGGAAGGGACAGCCCCCCGCCCCATCTTATGCCCCAGCAGTCTCTCACTCCCAATATCAGTGAATGTAATGCAAGCAGTCCTTCTAGTATGCAAGGGAACTGGGCAAAGTGTTTAGATTTCCAGCTATAAGGTAAATAAGCATTGGAGCTATAATATACAACATGATGACTTTAAAAAAGCTGTATGGTGTATTTGAAGGTTGCTGTAAGGGTAAATACTAAAGGTTCTCATCACAGAGAACTGTATTTTCTGTAACCATATGAGGTGAGGGTTGTTAGCTCAGCTTCCTGTGGTGGTCATTTTGCAGTATATGTACACGTCCAGTCCTGAGGCTGTGCCCCTTGCATTTACACAGCATGTCGATCATATCCCAAAACTGGAAGGAAAACAAAATAGGTAAAAAAAAGTTTGAGAGAAGATTAAACTTACCTCTTCTCTCTGAATCTTCTCTCACCCTCCGTTTCTATTAATTAATAGCCATTTTCTCATTCATTGTCTTCCCTGATAGCTCAGTTGGTAAAGAGTCCGCCTGCAATGCAGGAAGCCCCGGTTCGATTCCTGGGTCAGGAAGATGTGCTGGAGAGGGGATAGGCTACCCACTCCAGTATTCTGGCCTGGAGAATTCCATGGACTGTATAGTCCACGGGGTCACAAAGAGTCATACATAACTGAGTGACTTTCACTTCACTTCCTCATTCATTCCTGCTCAAAGCCTGTAATTGTTGTGTCTCCCGTCATACTTGATATCTAATGGAGTGTAAGTCCCTGTTTAAGTTTCCTTTAGGCTTCCCAGGTGGCTCAGTGGTAAAGAAACTGCCTGCAATGCAGGAGACACAGGTTCAATCCCTGGATCAGGAAGATCCCCTGGAGAAGGAACTAGCAACCCACTCCAGTATTCTTGCTGGGAAATTCCATGGACAGAGGAGACTGGCAGGTTGCAGTCCATGGGGTGACATGACTGAGTGACTCAGCAACAAGAACACAGCAAGGTAGGTAGTGGTCTTCCCTGGTGGCTCAGTGGTAAAGAATCCACCTCAATGCAGGAAACTTGGGTTTGATCCCTGGGTCATGAAGATCCCCTGGAGAGGGAAATGACAACCCACTCCAGTATTCTTGCCTGAGGAATGCTATGGACAGAGGAGCCTGGTGGGCTACAGTCAATGGGGTTGCAAGAGAGTTGGACATAACTTAGTGACTAAACAACAACAGGTTATTTTCAACCTATCTCTTGCAGCTACTTTCATGTCACCATTCCTCGTCAGATGTTCTGTATTCAGCTCCTCAGTACTAATAGCTGTTTCTTCAAGAATTGCATACAGGCCAGACCCCACCTCCAAAATTTTCATGCAGTTGTCCCCCACTGTGGTAGGTTCTAGAGATATCTACAGGAGGGTAAGAACTGTCCCAGACAGAATATCTTCGTTGTATTAATTAAAGCCTGAGTTTCAAAACACTGGCAGTTTTCTTCCCATGGTGTGCTAAGCTGTATTATATTTGAGTTTCAAAGACTATTTCTCCACAGACTCTCTTGTGGCCTAGACAATATATAGCTTAAGCCGCATATACCAGTTTTTTGCTTTGACTTGAACCATACTGGGTCTGTTCCCCCCAACACTCCCCCAAGGCAAGTTTGCTGTCCAAGCACAAGGAATTTCACACATGGCTCTGCTAATCAGATGAATTCAAGTATGAGTTGATTAAAATTATTAAAAAAAAGCCCCCCACGAGTTCTTCATCTCGGCTATGACAACTCCATCTTTTGCCATTCTGGGTTCCATTTTGTCCTTGACCTCCCTCCACAGAGGTTAGATACAGGGGCTGATGAAGGACTAGCTGACTCAAATCATATTCGGCCTTCCTGCCTGGTTCTCACCCCTGCCTGTGTTCTTCCTCCACACTCTAGGCCACTGTCAGAATTGGCTTCTTAAAATGTCAAGTGACGGCCCCAACATCAGTGGCATCGGAGGCCGCTCATTACTTCAGAATAACAGCAGCGCTTCCCAGTCTCTGCTCTGAGTTTCTGCCCGCCCGGCTCCCACCAGTTACCTTGACTCACCCGGCCCCACTGGACTCGTTCCCGGAAGTTGGTCACTGCATTATTCAGCAGCTCTTCTCTCCGGATCTGTTCCTCTGTGTTCACTGAAGTGGCTTTGCACTTGGTGGGGTGGGTCAGGGGAGGAGGCAAATATGAAAAGGTTTTATTTTTATTCAATTGTCACTTTAAACTGTGTTCTGCAGACTTGCTCCTTCATCCCCTGATACCTGGAACAGTGGTCCATTCACTCGCCTCTGTTAAAATCCGGGCCACTGTGCTTCAGAACTCTTGTCATGACTCTCTTTATGGTTCAGGAGAGGTGCTTGACTCTAGGGAGCTCCACGTGCTGTGGGAAGGGGAGTGGTCTTCTCCATCTCTCCCTCCCGCCTTCTCCCTCTTGGAGCTCCCCTGGGGTTGTGCCCTGGGTGAGAGGACCAGCCAGGTGGTGGGAGGAATTTCCTCAGCTGACCCACCTGCAGCTCATCCTCTCTTGATGTCCTGTGTGATCTCCGTGACCTGTCATTCACGTGCTGCTCTCCTCAGGAGGGAACTCTCCATTATGTGATTTCCCTCTTCAGGAGGGCAGGGTGCCATCCGCCTCCAGATGCCCTGTGTGAAAGAGAGGTCGCCTCTTACATGAACCTCTAAGCCTCTTCAAAGCCCTGGAAACCATGCTTACCAAAGACGGTCATTAACCTAGAAACTGATTCGGTTCAGTCACTCAGTCCTGTCTGACTCTTTGTGACCCCATGGACTGCAGCACGCCAGGCTTCCATATCTATCACCAACTCCCGGAGTTTGTTCAAACTCATGTCCACTGGGTCAGTGATACCATCGAACCATCTCATCCTCTGTCATTCCCTTCTCCTCTTGCCTTCAATCTTTGCCAGCATCAGGGTCTTATTTTTCAAATGAGTCTGTTCTCATCAGGTGGCCAAAGTATTGGAGTTTCAGCTTCAGCATCAGTTCTTCGAATGAATATTCAGGACTGAGTTCTTTTAGGATTGATTGGTTTGACCTCCTTGCAGTCCAAGGGACTCTCAAGAGTCTTCTCCAACACCACAGTTCGAAAGTGTCAATTCTTTGACACTCAGCGTTCTTTATGATCCAACTCTCATATCCATACATGACTATTGGAAAAACCATAGCTTTGACTAGACGGACCTTTGTTGGTAGTTAAGTCTCTGCTTTTTAACATGCTGTCTAGGTTTGTCATAGCTTTTCTTCCAAGGAGCAAGCGTCTTTTAATTTCATGGCTGCAGTTGCCATCTGTAGTAATTTTGGAGCCCAAGAAAATAAAGTCTGCCACTGTTACCACTGTTTCCCCATCTATTTGCCATGGAATGATGGGACCAGATGCCATGATCTTCATTTTTTGAATGTGAGTTTTAAGCCAGCTTTTTTACTCTCCTCTTTCACATTCATCAAGAGGCTCTTTAGTTCCTCTTCACTTTCTGCCATAAGGGTGGTGTCATCTGCATATCTGAGGTTATTGATATTTCTCCTGGCAATCTTGATTCCAGCTTGAGCTTCATCCATCCCAGCGTTTCTCATGATGTACTCTGCATATAAGTTAAATAAGCAGAATGACAATATACAGCCTTTACATACTCCTTTTCCAACTTGGAACCAGTTTGTTTTTTCATGTCCATCTCTAATTGTTGCTTCTTGACCTGCCTGCAGGTTTCTCAGGAGGTAGATAAGGTAGTTTGGTATTCCCAACTCTTGAAAATTTTTCCACAGTTTGTTGTGATCCACACAGTCAAAGGCTTTAGTGTAGTCAATGAAGCAGATGTTTCCTGGAATTCTCCTGCTTTTTCTATGATCCAATGGATGTTGGCAATTTGATCTCTGGTTCTTCCGCCTTTTCTAAATCCAGCTTGTATATCTGGAGGTTCTCAGTTCATGTACTATTAAAGCCTAGCTTGGAGGAGTTTGAGCATTACTTTGCTAGCATGTAGAATGTGTGCAATTGTGTGGTAGTATGAGCAATTCTTTGGTGGTGGTCTTTGGAATTGGAGTGAAAACTGATCTTTTCCAGTCCTGTCGCCACTGCTGAGTTTTCCAAATTTGTGGGCATATTGAGTGCAGCATTTTAACTGTATCATCTTTTAGGATTTGATGTAGTTCATCTGGAATTCCATCATCTCCAATAGCTTTGTTTGTAGTAATGCTTCCGAAGGCCCACTTTACACTCCTGGATGCCTGGCTCTAGGTGAGTGATCACATCATCATGGTTATCCAGGTCATTCAGATCTTTTTTGTGTTGTTTCTCTGTGTATTTTTGCCAATTCTTCTTAATTATTCTTAAAAGTTCTTACAATTATTTGCCTACTGTTGGGGTGATGTTTCTATTCAGAATAATGACTGAGAAAAGAATTCTCTTAGCAGTGTATCCTAGAGACCTGCTTTGGGTGCACAAGTTTTAATGATGTATTTGCTGCCTTTGCTCTCATCTTTATCTGACTTAAGTTGACTGAGAGGACTTAGGAAGGGGGAGCCACGTGGCACAGAGTAACTCTTGTGTGGGGGAAAAAGTGGTCCTTCTTCTCTAAAGCTCTCGAGTAGGGAAACCAGTGATTAGGTTCCTGATGACTGCCTCCTCTGATTTCAGAAGGATTTGCTCACATTCTGGATTTTTTTTTTTTTTTCCTCATTTCCCGAAGGGTAGTCTTGCCTTCATGGAAACAATCTTTTTTTTCCCCCTCCCCATCTTGCAGATTGCTGATGCTTTACTCAAGGTGAGCTGAGGTTCCTTGAGTAGTAGAGCAGAATCAACTAGGCTTTCGACCTCCTGGGGCCCCTCTGAGTCCTGGTGATATATGTGTGTAGTTTTGTTTTGTTGTTAAATTGGAGTATAGTCAATTTTACAAAGCTGTATTAGTTTCTGCTGTACAGCAAAGTGAATCAGCTATATATTTACATATATCTCCTGTTTTTTGGATTTCCTTCTCATTTAAGTCACCATAGAGCATTGAGTAGGGTTCCCTGAGCTATAAAGTAGATTTTCATTAGTTATCTATTTTATACAGAGTATCAATGTTTATATGTCAAGCCCAATTCATCCCACCCCACCTGCCCTTTACCCCTTGGTGTCCATATATTTGTTCTCTGTGTCTCTCTTTCTGCTTTACAAATAAGATGATGTATACCATTTTCTAGATTCCACCTAAATGCATTAGGTGGAATGCCTTTGATATTTGTTTTTCTCTTTCTGACTGACTTCACTCTGAAGTGAAGACAATCTCTATGCTCATCCATGTGGATGGATGGCCCATTTTTGTCCTCTGTGCAAATGGCCGAATTTTGTTCTTTTCATGGCTGAGTAATTTTCCATTGTATATAAGTACCACATCTTTAACTGTAGTTTTTAAGCTAAATTTATGTTACAAATTAGCATATAGTATACTTATCCTTCTCTTGATGTACAGTTCTAGAATTTTCTCACAGGGATATATTCACATAATCACCATCACAGTTAGGGTAGAGAGTAAGTGCACCGTTCTAAAACTTCCCTTGTGCTGTCCCTTCCTGGTCACATATTCCTCCACCTTTAACTCTTGTCAATCACTCATCTATCATCAGTCACCATAGCTTTATCTTTTCAAGACTCTTATACAATTGCAAATCCTACAGTATGTGACAGCTTGAGACTGGCATTTTTCAATCAGGATGATGTCTTTGAGAATCATCCAACTTGTACGTATCAATACTTTTAAAACTTGAAATACAATAGACATAAAACTAGTTTCAGATGAATAACATAATGAGTCAATCCACACATATATTACAATATGATCACCATAATAAATCACCACACATAGTTACAAAATCTTTTTCTTGTGTTGAACACTTTTAAGATTTATCCTCTTAGCAACTTTCAGTACAGTACTATTGTTGTCACCATATTGTATATTACATCCCCATGTTTGTTTATTTTTAAGTGGAAGGTTTGTATCTTTCAACTGTCTTTACCCATTTGACTCTACCCCCCCTCTGGCAATGACACATCTGTTCCTGTACTTAAGAGTTTGGGTCTTTTTTTAAAATAAAGAAATCCATGTATAACTGAGATCGTACTGTATTTATCTTTCTCTATCTGAGTTATTTAACTTAACATGATGCCCTAGAGGTCCATCCATTTGTCGCAGGTTTTCCTTCTTTTTAATGTCTGAATAATATTCCATGGTATACATATTTGACATTTTCTTTATCGGCGGATCCATGAATACTTTGGCTGCTGCCATAAGCAATGCTGCAGTGCACATGGGAGGGGCACATAGCTTTTTGAATCAGCGTCTTTGTTTTCCTCAGATAAATATTCAGAATGAAAATGCTGTATCATATGGCAGTTCTATTTTTAATTTTTTTGAGAAAGCTCCATACTGTCTTCCATAGTGATGACTTATATCACTAGCTTATTCCTGTTTGCCGGCCAGTAATATCCATGGTGTGGATGTAACAATTCCTGGTGCTGCTTTTAGGTCTGTGGCTTGACCTCTCCATGGCTGGCTCATGCTTTTCCTCTGAACTCTCTATTGACCTTGCCCAGCAATGGTTACTACTGATTCCAGTTGGGGACATTTTACACCAACTGCTAGTTCTGCCTTGTCTTTGTTGGAGCAGCAAATGTAGCCAATGGGTGTTTTTGTCCTTTCTCTTTCAGTAGCTTTCTTTCCAACAGGATGTGATTTTGCCCTTTCAAAAAAGCTTCATGCTTCCTTTGATCAGGGCATATTCTCAAGGAACGAAGCTGTGAAAGGCATGTGAGGCTGCCCTTTCTGATGCTTGATGGGAATTTTTAGGGCTCTGAAGGGGATTATATTTCACTGAGGCTTCTGTAGATGGTAAAGCCTGCAATGTGGTAAAGCCTGCAATGTGGGAGACCTGGGTTTGATCCCTGGGTTGGGAAGATCCCCTGGAGAAAGGAATGGCTACTCACTCCAGTATTCTTGCCTGGAAAATCCCATGGACAGAGGAGCTCGGGAGGCTACAGTCCAGGAGATCACGAAGAGCTGGACACAACTGAGAACTAACACATTCACTTCTTTTCTGATCCTGCAGAACTCAGCTCCACCCCATCCTAAGTTCTCTTCCTTGGCTCCAAGGGTCTCAACAACTGTCCCTGTGATGGGACTCTGTGGGGACTTTCATGGCATGCCCAGGTTTTGGATGACTTTAGACTAATACAGTGTATGGTAGTGCCTAGGGTTAATGCACTTACATATCTAGCCTCACTTAATTTTTATTGTGACAGTGTGATGGAGGAAGCAGAGACTAGACCTAATGTGTACACAGTGCCTAGGATATGCCAGGCACTTTAGATGATCATTTCATTTAATCTTCTGGGAACTTTATGGAGAAGACTTCTCACTTGCCATGTGAGTAACCTGCAACTTGGAGAAGTTAAGCGCATTGCTTGAAGAGAGTAAATGCATAATAGGATCAGGATTCAAACTCAGGTGTATCAGATACCTTCCACCCTGCCCTCTGTTTAAAAACACAACAAAATCCCAGGAGGAGGATACCAAGGAAGAGAAATACAATGTATAATGTGCCTTCATTAGTTTTCTAGGGCTTCTGCCACAAAGTACCATGAACTGGGTGGCTTAAAACAACAAGCAGTTGTCTCAGAGTTTTGGGGGCTAGGAGCCCAAAATCAAAGTGTCGGCAGGACCCCTCCCTCTGAGATCTGTAGTGGAACCCCTCCGTTCCTCTTGGAAGCTCCTGGTGGTTGGCTGGCAATCTTTGTTGTTTGTTTGGCAGTGGCCTGATTCCAGTCTCTGTCCTTGTCTTCACACGGCCTTTCCCCTGTGTCCCTCCATCTTCACACAGCCAGCCTACGAGGGCACCAATCTGCTCCAGTATGACCACATCTTAACTGTTTACAGCGACAGTGATGCTATTTCCAAATAAGGTCATGTTCTGAGATATTGGGATTAGAATTCAGTCTTTATTTTTGGGGAACACATTTGCCCAAGGACAGTAACATTTTGGGGATAACTATTCTTATAAAAACAGTACTTTATTCTCTCAAGTGTGGCTTACACTCTCTGGAGCACTTCATTAGAATAATCATAATTTAATATGTAGAGATGCTCTTCTGTTAGAGTCCTGCTAGGAATTAGAATGTTCATGAAAATGAACGTCGCTCAGTCATGTCTGACTCTTAGCAACCCCATGGACTCTACAGTCCATGGAATTCTCCAGGCCAGAATACTGGAGTGGGTAGGCTTTCCCCTTTCCAGAGGAGCTTCCCAACCCAGGGATCAAGCCCAGGTCTCCTGCAGTGCAGGTGGATTCTTTACTAGCTGAGTCACAAGGGAAGCCCTAGAATGTTCATAGTCTAATACAAACTTTGTAGTTGAGGAAGCAATTGAATTGAAAAGTATTTCCTCTTGTCACATGCATGCAGGATAAAGTTAGGCTTAAACTTTGTTCTCGGATTTTATTGTCGAGACCTCTGTGCTGCTTTGTCTAACTTTTTTCCTGTTTTTTTTTTTT
>NW_011495057.1:7085945-7087571 GCF_000754665.1 Bison bison bison | reverse complement strand
TTTTTTTTTTTTTTTTTTTTTTTTTTTTTTTGGAGACGACATCTGTTTTGAGAACATGCTTTGTGATTTTTGATCAGTAAGGCTCAGAATGGCAATTAGTAAATGACGTAATTATGTTGGCTATGCTTTTGCTCCTTTTTTACCACTCCTCCCCAACAACATCCATATTGAAGCAGTTCAGTATTTCCTAAAGTTTCAGTAAATGAGAATACAAAGTGAAGAAGTCTCATATGGGAACTTCCTACCACATATCTCAATGATTGTCTGAGATTGTTTTAGAAACCCATTTTATTTTTCAATGACAATGCTATTTTGAGGACCATTTTTTCCCATAAATCATATTATGGACATTTTCTGTATAATGGAAAGTTAATTGATTATTGCCTTCTGAAATTCCACTTTCCTCTAAACACATTTTTGTAAACTGTCCCACGTGACCTGTTCCATGTTGAGTTTGAAATTCCAGCTCACTAGACAAGGATCCTGTCTAAATGCTTGGTTTACCTGTCAGTCTCAATAAATATTTAAAAATCGCACACAACTATAAATTTTATTCTTAGAGTACCTAAGAACTTTATTCCTATTTCTGTGCATAATCAATGATAAATCCTTTTTAAGGATATCAGCAAAGAATATGCTCAAGTACATGAAGAGCTCATCTGATATATTTGACAAAAAATTCAAGATGCAAATATGGGGAGAAAAGCAGTGCATGAAATGCTTTTTTTTTTTTAATTGATGAAACTGCTTTTAAAAATAGCTAATCACCTAGTCCTTTCTACTTGAACATGTATACTTCTTGTCTCACCTCTTTTCATAGCAAAATCATTGGAAGCAAATGTAGGATATTTTACATCAAAACAATTTTATGACCATTCTGTATCTCTTGGTTTTGACAGAACTCTGCCCCATGAGGTAATGGAATGGCACAGTTCCTGACAATATTTTCTTTTGGAATTTCTTGGGGATAAAGATATTGTCATTTCTGAAACATTTTTAGGTGGTTTGAAGCAAGGAAACATTTCATGCAAAGATGGGTTCAATAAAGGACAGAAATGGTAGGGACCTAAAAGAAGCAGAAGATATTACGAAGAGGTGGCAAGAAGACACAGAAGAACTGTACAAAAAAGATCTTCATGACCCAGATAATCACATTGGTGTGATCACTGACCTAGAGCCAGACAACCTGGAATGTGAAGTCAAGTGGGCCTTATGAAGCATCACTATGAACAAAGCTAGTGGAGGTGATGGAATCCCAGTTGAGCTATTTCAAATCCTGAAAGATGATGCTGTGAAAGTGCTGCACTCAACATGCCAGTAAATTTGGAAAACTCAGCAGTGGCTACAGGACTGGAAAAGGTCAGTTTTCATTCCAATCCCAAAGAAAGGCAATGCCAAGGAATGCTCAAACTATTGCACAATTGCACTCATCTCACACGCTAGTAAAGTAATACTCAAATTTCTCCAAGCCAGGTTTCAGCAATATGTGAACCGTGAACTTCCAGATGTTCAAGATGGTTTTAGAAAAAGCAGAGGAACCAGAGATCAAATTGCCAACATCCGCTGGATCATGGAAAAAGAGAGTTCCAGAAAAATATCTACTTCTGCTTTATTGACTATGCCAAA
>NW_011495057.1:7072489-7085712 GCF_000754665.1 Bison bison bison | reverse complement strand
AACTTCAGATATGGAGATGACATACCCTCTATGGCAGAAAGTGAAGAAGAACTAAAGAGCCTCTTGATGAAAGTGCAAGAGGAGAGTGAAAAAGTTGGCTTAAAGCTCAACATTGCATCTGGTCCCATAACTTCATGGCAAATAGATGGGGAAACAGTGGAAACAGTGGCTGACTTTATTTTTCTGGGCTCCAAATTCACTGAAGATGGTGACTGCGGCCATGAAATTAAAAGATGCTTACTCCTTGGAAGGAAAGTTATGACCAACTTAGACAGAATATTAAAAAGCAGAGACATTACTTTGCCAACAAAGGTCCATCTAGTCAAGGCTATGGTTTTTCCAGTGGTCATGTATGGATGTGAGAGTTGGACTGTGAAGAAAGCTGAGCGCAGAAGAATTGATGCTTTTGAACTGTGGTGTTGGAGAAGACTCTCGAGACTCCCTTGGACTGCAAGGAGATCCAACCAGTCCATCCTAAAGTAGATCAGTCCTGGGTGTTCATTGGAAGGACTCATGTTGAAGCTGGAACTCCAATATTTTGGCCACCTGATGCGAAGAGCTGATTGGTTTGAAAAGACCCTGAGGCTGGAAAAGATTGAGAGCAGGAGAAGGGGACGACAGTGGATGAGGTGGCTGGATGGCATCGCCAACTCAATGGACATGGGTTTGGGTGGACTTCGGGAGTTGGTGATAGACAGGGAAGTCTGGTGTGCTGTGGTTCATGGGGTTGCAGAGAGTTGCACACGACTGAGCAACTGAACTGAAGCAAGAAGCTATTTTTTGAAGACGAATTGAATTCAAGAGAATGACATAGAAGTAAGAATTTTAGCATCTTAAGAGTTTATTTGGGAATTGAAGCTTTTTAACCATTGTTACTACTCTATTTGTATTTAGCTAACTGTATTACATAACAGCCAGCTAGAATCTCAAAACACTGGGTCTCAGTACTTCTTTGATTCTTCCAGAAGTTCCTAGAGACAGTAGAAGGAAGCAGGAGGTGGTGGTTGAGAGCACAGATTCTGGAGACACTCTGCCAACCCAGATCTTGTGACGTTGGACCTCAGTCTTCCCTCTTGAGAAATTAAGTGAAGCAAGTTCAGAGCAATCCTTGACACATAATAAGCACAATACAAGTGTAATGATCCTTCTTCCAGGCTTACTTTGATATTCTATTAGCTATGTGATCCAAGGTAAATCCTTTAACCTTTCTTAGGTGTTATTATTCGCATCTCACATAACTCACAAGCTTTTCATGAGAATTAAATTAGATATTTCATGAAGCGATCCAGTGTGCAATTGCTTTTAACTATGGCAGGCTATCTATGTATGCTTGAGTGTGTTATTTAAGGTATTCTGGTGACTGAAAATGATGAACACATCCTAAACTCGTAACACCCATCATTCCCTGGGAGCTGTTTTGACATTGGGAGCAATCTCGATCATTATTACTCTTTTAATATGTTGCTTGATGTTACTGCATGTGTGTTATTAAAGTATATTCAACTACTTTTTTGTTGTTGTACTCACGCCATAACCATTGAGTAGTTGTTTCCCAAACCATAAAGTACCAAAGTCTCTTGAGTAAAAATAAACCAAGTTAGAGAAAACGTGATTTGTAGCCTACAATATCATCGTTCCAAGACTCATGGCTCAGTGAAACTGGTTTCTGTTAGTAAAATAACACTCTGGTTATATAAATCTCAGCCTTTGACTATGACTATATGTTTAGAGCTTCAAACTTAAAAATAATATTGCACATCATTACATTTTCCCTTGGAGAAGGAAATGGCCACCCACTCCAGTATTCTTGCCTGGAGAATTCCATGGCCAGAGGAGCCTGGTGGGCTACTGCTCATGGGGTCACAAACAGCTGGACATGATTAAGTGACCAAGCACATGCCTTCCCTGTCAGTGGGAAAGTAACAGAGTCAGTCAAAAGCATAGCCTCAAGTTTTATTGAAAAGGAAGGATTAAAATACAATATTTGTGTGTGTGTGTGTGTGTGTTTTCATGAGAACTGCCTACATCTTTAGGAATGATTTGGGGACATGCTGATCTGAGGTGGTAATTTGGAAGGTAATATTCTTTACCATTGGTGAGAGTAGTAATTTCAAGAGTACTATAACTTTGTATTTCTAAGCTGGCTGACTCACTCAGTTTTGGGCTTCCTGGTTCATGATGTGATCATCATTCCATATGGTGCTATTATCTTCCAGCTCATATTTTCATCAGCCAGCACTAGCTTGTTGCCCATTTAATGATGTAGACATTCAAATTCATGGATGGCAGTTTCCGATGTTAAAACACCATTGCAGATTTACCTAAGGAAAATGAGTAAAAGAGAGTTTTGCATTCAGAGTAAAACGAGTCTTTATGCTAAGGAAGAATTCTTCGTCTCTTCAGTACCCATACCATATAAAAGTGAAGTCACTCAGTCATGTCCAACTCTTTGCAACCCCATGGACGCCAGGCTCCTCCGTCCATGGGATTTTCTAGGCAAGAGTATTGGAGTGGGTTGCCATTTCCTTCTCCAGGGAACCTTCCCAACCCAGGGATTGAACCCAGGTCTCCCGCATTGTAGACAGACGCTTTACTGTCTGAGCCACCAGGGAAGTCCATACCATATAAAAACATCACCCAATGATGTCTAAAAATAAGAACTTAAACTCCTTAGTCTACTATGAATTGAATTAAAATTTGGAGGAATGTATTTTAACTCCAACCATGAGTGTTAGGTTTACCCAATTGCCACAAACCTCTTGTTTGTCAAAATGATTCATTTCAGAAAAAACAAGCACATGTTTTCTCAGGTATCCAACAGCTCCCCCCGCCACAACCCATTTTTTTTTTTAAGTCTCAAAACTGAATTCTTTTAAGTCCATCCATGATCTTCATACTTGAAACATCTGACATGGGCTAGATGACTTTCCTAAGTGGCGATGGCAAAATCTAACACATGAGTTTGGTTATTTCTGTGGCTTAATGACAGTCCAGAACTATATCAAGCCAAGACACTCAGTCACTGAGCAGAATTTTAAACCTGGGTGCGAAGTCCATGCATCTCAAGATAAGCAGCCTAGATGGAGTCCCGGAGCAATGTGACGGTTGCTCTCTGTCTTTGAAACAATTACCGAGCAGTGCTGCTGTTAGCATCCTTTCCAGATGAAGGTTGCCCAAAATTTTTTGGCAGGCTGTTGAGATGTTCTGATGATTTCTCAGTGGGTGCCTTTTCAGACAGGTGAAAATGGTTTCTGTAAATTGGCTTCCTAGCTTAGCTTTCTCATTACTTCCATCCAGGAGTTAGGCTTTTTCACACAGTAGGTTGCATTACTTGTATATGTTAATGCTGGCTGTGGTTCCTTTGTGGCATTGAAAATAGATTCTTGCCACTTGGTTGAATCTCTGCTTCAACTGTTTGCTATAGCTGGTCAATATCCAAGACTGCTAGAAAGAGGGGACCATAACTGAAGGAGTAGCCATAAAGTAAATATTTTGTTTTCTTCTGAAGCCGATGACTACCCTTGTTTACTTAAATAATTAGGTCCAGATGTTTTACAAATGACCATCTTCAAAAGCAAATTAATGGTAAAAAAATAAAGGCTCATATATCTTGATCTGAATTGGCTGTTATTATTTTTTTCTGTTTTTATAGTGGTGTTAATAGCTCAGATCCCATAATAAAAATGTGTAGTTTTTATTTATGATTCAGTATCATGCTTCTAGATATTTCCAGATGCTTAAATTACTTGCTGCATATAAAGTAATATATGCTTATTTGTCAGTACTGTAAAAATTCTAAATACTTGTCCCTGGAAGATACATACATGGGCAGGAATAATATCGTTGTTTCTTATTGGTCAGTTGCTATATCATCTGAAGGCTAAAATTGAACCTAGTGACTGGGAGAAGGAACTGGTTGTACCAGTTCTTAATTTCTGCCTCTAGCATAGATTTGCTGGAATAACTGATATTGATCATGCCTCCTTTCTTTTTCTCTGCATGGCAAGCACTGTTCTTTCCTTGCAGGTTAGCTACAGATTTAATTAGGGCTGGGGAAGTAGCTGGATGCTTGGCCTGGGGTCACTGGGCAAATAAGAACTTCAGTTTATCCATCAGATACACCAACCAGAAAGTCAAGTGGCTTTATTTTACTCTTTCATCTTTGCCTCATGCTTCTACCATCTGAATTTCAAAAGCTCTTATTGAAGAGGGGGTGGTGGTGGTGGAAGAAAAATGCGTCTTTCTTTATGAAATCTATAGGACTGCTCATTGTGTATATGGATGTAATTTGTTCTCCAAGGTCATAGTCCAGCATCTTGGAGTGACTGTCTAAGAATGAGAGGGGCCACCATAGATAATAAATTCTTTTAGAATATAAACAAATGATGTGTGTGTATGTGTGGGTGCAGTGGTGGGTGTGGGTTTTTCACAGCTCTGTGAGCTGAATGCACCATGACAAAGATTACTTAGCAGTCTGTGATGATGATCTCTGTGTGTAGTGGTCAAGAACATTTCATGTATCATTTATAAATGCTGGGCTGTGATGTCACCATATCATTCCCCAAAGCAAATGAAGCATAAAGAAACACAAGGAGACAGGCTCACTTTCTCTTCTTCGGGACTGTCGTTCCTGGGTCACATAAATTCTGGGTGGAATGAGACGGTGCCCCTCACGACAGAGGAGAGAGTGAGTCAGAAGTTGGGTGTTGAATGCTCCATTGTGCAGCTGTTACATTTCACAGTTCTAACCCAAGTTGCACTCAGAATAGTTTCTCCTTCCACTCTTCTGGAAGAAAAACATGCAAGCAGGAGTTTTTGTGTTTCCAAAAATGTGCTGAGGGTGAACTCCGAGGGTGAGTACTGCCTTGTCCTCTTTCTTGTTAAATTTGTGGACGTGATTTAGCAGCCTTTTCTCCAGGGTCTGTCTCTCTCTGTGTCATTTGGGGTTCCCATCTGAGGTCTCTCCACTGACATCTCAGAGTGCAATTATTTCAGGTCTTCAGATCATTGCATGTATTTCCTTCAAATGCCGAGCTTCACGCTAACCTTTTTGTCCAGTGTCAGTCCTTTCCTGGTGAGAGTCGGGCTTTGTTGCTTGCTTCCAAGGTTTAAAATAACCAAGTGTTAAGTTTTTCCTTTTCTTTGCTCTCTGAAATTTTCCTTTCCAAATCATCTCATGTGCTCCCTAGCACTCTTAAGTTACTTTCTAACCTGTAGGCTTTTTACTGACCTTTAGGTTCAGTGGTTGCTATTCATACCAAGAATCAAACATCTTTTTATATTAATTCTGCCAGAGTGAACAGCTCATGTTAAAACATGTAGTCAATAAGAAATGATGTAGGTTTGAAAGGGAATATCAGCATGGTCAGATGAGGTCTACATGGTTGTCTACCAAAGAGCTGCTCAAAGTACCGTTATGTTGTGGTATGACCATAGCCTACACACTTACCTCCCTATTATGTTGTTCCATGTTTTATGGAATTGGAAGGGCTGGCTCATGCTAATCAATCATGTAACACTAAAGGGTATGCTCCGTAGCTCAGTTGTGTCTAGCTCTTTGCGACCCCATGGACTGTACAGCCCACCAGGATCCTCTGTCCACAGGATTTTCCAGGCAAGAATACTGGAATGGGTTGCCATTTCCTCCTCCAGGGGGTACTAAAGTAATAAGCCATAAGGAGTGTTTAGAATGGGGAGATGAATACAATGAGATGGCTGGATGGCATCACTGACTCAATGGACGTGAGTCTGAGTGAATTCCGGGAGTTGGTAATGGACAGGGAGGCCTGGCGTGCTGCGATTCATGGGGTTGCAAAGAGTCGGACACGACTGAGCGACTGAACTGAATGAGTACAATATATCAGAATCCCCGAAAAGTGAATTTACCTAGTCGCTAGGTGAAGAAGGCAGCCTTGAGGCATATTTCACCATGGCTGGTTTGAGTCTCTTGAATTGTCCATTATAGACGACATCACCATAGGAACCAAAAAGTGTATGTCTTTTACGGGACTTGATATACAAGATCAACTTCAAGCTCCTGGTCTTTCTGCCCTGTTCTTTAGGCTGAGTGTCCTCCTTCTGTTCAGTTTTTCTCCAAACTGATAGCTATGTTCCTGCTTTAAAATTTTTTTTTCTTTTTTTTTTTAAATTTTATTTTATTTTTAAACTTTACATAATTATATTAGTTTTGCCAAATATCAAAATGAATCCATCACAGGTATATATGTGTTCCCCATCCTGAACCCTCCTCCCTCCTCCCTCCCCATACCATCCCTCTGGGTCGTCCCAGTGCACCAGCCCCAAGCATCCAGTATCGTGCATCGAACCTGGACTGGCATCTCGTTTCATACATGATATTTTACATGTTTCAATGCCATTCTCCCAAATCTTCCCACCCTCTCCCACAGAGTCCATAAGACTGTTCTATACATCAGTGTCTCTTTTGCTGTCTCGTACACAGGTTGCCTGCTTTAAAAATTATACAAGTCTTTCAAATCTGCTTTCCTGCTATTCCATTTCAGACCCTCTGACTTCTTGAGATACAAGTTTAGAGAGAACCTCCTGAGTTAACTTCTACATACTCCTGTGCAATGTGTATGAAATACCGACTATTCCATACCTGGGTGTCTGGGTAGGTGGTTGATCATTTCTTTATGCCCCTATAGTCCACCAACATATAATAGAATACTTATTATAACAATCCTCTTATCATATGCAGATTGACAAAATTTACATGACTTTCAACCAATTTCTCCATAAATAGTTTATTGTAAATCAGCAAAAGGCAAATATTTTGTACAAATACTCAACAGTAGTGAAATGGAGAGTATAAAAGCTCAGTTTTACATTTGTAAATCAATGATCAATCATTAAATAACCTTGTGTTGTTGGGGAATGCCCTCCACTCTATCCTGACTGTTAACTGTTCAATGGAAATCTACACTGACAAGGAATTTGCTGTTTCATGGAAGAATCCAACATATCTTGAGGTCACTGAACGCTGTTAGAAAATCCTTCCTTCTCACTGAAGTTATTGGTGAACATTTGATTCTTATGAGTAGTTTTCCATGCCTTGTATAATCATTATCTTCCTTTCAACCACCTTTGTAGTTTTTCCAATGTTTTTAAACATTGAACAAGTATTATACATAATTGGGTCTGGAGGTGCCGCATTTGCTTTCAAGACTCCAGCACTTAATGCTTTTTAGCATCATGCTGTTGGCTTATAACAAGACTGGGATTAACTAAAACCCAACCATTTTTAACAAATCCCAATGACAAACCAAGTCTCCATATCCTGTGATAGCACCAACAATTCCTTTGATTCTAAGTGTAGAACTTTCCATGAATCCTGATTATGTCATTTTGTCATGTGGGTTTGGACTTTCAATCCCTTAAGTTTCTTTTGAACTCTTATTTCCTTGTGCAGTGTATTTATCCAGGATATTGTAATGAGAAAAAAAGGAACCAAACCCAAACCAACCAAGAACCCCCAGCCATGCCTTGCATATCTCTGTATAAGAGATACACGATGACAGAAAATATATTCTTGAAGACCAAATAGAAGATATAATATCACAACATAGGGTTTCATTTCATTAATTCACTCAAATGTTCATGGAAACCTAGTCCATGCCAGATACTGTGTTAGGCCTTATAAATAATTAAAGCCTTAGCTTTTGTGAAGCTAATATTTTAGTGGAAGAGATGGAGTATAAACAGAATGTGGTAGGAGGTAAACATCGGTAGGTTAGATAAAGATAAGGTTGAAGAGGTGGCCATTTATTTTAGAGATAGTTGCTAAATAGGTGGCATTTAAACTAATGCCTTAAGTTTCCTAAGAATTCAAAGAGCTTTTCAAAGAGCTGAGAGAACATTTTAGGTCAAAGAGAACAGCAGATACAGGAAGGAATGACTTTGGTTAAGAACAGGTGGTCTCCAGCATGAAGTTTCGATTACGTTTTTTCTTTCTGAATTACCGATTGATTTTTAAACATTTCTGTGTATTTATGCACCGAGTCTTCATCGCTGCATGCAGGCTGCTCTGGTTGGAGTGTGTGAGTGTCTCATTGCAGTGGCTTCTCTCGTGGTGGAGCATGGGCTCTAGGGCATGTGGGTTCAGTAGTTGTGATGCATGGGCTTAGTCACTCTGCAGCATGTGGGATCTTCCCAGATCAGGGATCAAACCCACGTCCTATCCTGCTTTGGCAGGTGGGTTCTTAACCACTGGACGACCAGGGAAGCCCTACCAATTGCTTTTGAATAAGCTTGTTTAATTAGTATGGTTAAATGAATTGTTTATTATTACCCAATCCATATTTCTCCATGGTGTTCATGAGAATATCACAAGAAACTATCAGATATATTGGAAACATCTTGTTTTATTCTGTACTTCTTTTTCTGATGTATGATTCAAAATGAACAGAAATCCTTTGGGATTTGTTCCTAGTAAACTGTGGTGACTTGTTTGCTCAGGTCTTCTAAACCACTTGTTCTTGAATCCTTTATAGAATTTATCAGGAGTCTTAGTCAAGTGGAACAGTCAACAATTTCTAAAATGTATGTTTCCAATACAATATTGTAAAGTTAAATTAAATAAAATTAAAGAAAAAAAGAAACTTGGTTCAAGATGTTTTATATCTTCAATCTATTCAGATTTCTTCTATTCCCCCTAATTGTAAAGATGATCACAAATGGTTCTTGATCAAACTTACAAGATGGTTCAATACTTGGAAATATATTTCACTCTGTTTTGAGTAATTAGATTTTCTTTCACACTAGAAACATATCAGGATTTGTTCTGGTTCATTATGCTTTAAGTTTGGAGGCACTTTTCTTAATAAAGAAAAAGGAATCTGAATAGTATAAAACTGCTCTGTCCCCTTTCTTATCTGGACGTTTTGCTTCATGTGTGATGGTTCGCTTCATGGCTGTCAGGCCTGGGCCAACTCTCTCTATTTTGCTTTAAGTATAGCTAACCAATGATAGCTTCTCTAGTGACTGACTAAGATGGTGAAGAATCTACCTGCAGTGCAGGAGACACAAGTTTGATCTCTGAGCTGGGAAGATTCCCTGGAGAAGGAAAGGGCAATCCACTCTAATATGCTTGCCTGGGAAATTTCATGGACCGAGGAACCTGGCAGACTACAGTCCATGGGGCTGCAAAGAGTCAGACATAACTTAGCGACTAAACAACAAGGGCCTTTATAGATAGGAACTCGCAGCAAAGCAGTGGTCACTGTGGTGTTGACCTCACACCCATGGTTTTAACATCACGCCCATGTCTTCCAGGCCTGGAGAGAACAGTGTGGAACAGGATCCAGAGGTTTGTTTCTCCAAATGTTTCCTTTCTCACTCTTTAAAAGTCTTCCTAGGTATGTAGACTAAACAGAGCTTTATAGGAAGGAAAGTCCACACCCCAGGGAATTCCAACACTCAGAAGTACCTCAAGGACTCTAAACAATTGAGGAGTGGCTCTTTTGGACACTTTTCCATGCCAGGCTATCCCAGGCAGTAGGCCAACATTTGAAACTGATGAGAAAAATACCAGAAAACTTAACAAAAGTCACTACCAAACATAAGTCCTCTTAAGGTAGCAATTAGCATTTTTTAAACAGAAATGTTTTATTTGAGCAAGCAGTATTCCTAAATTAATTCCCAGATTATTTGTCTTCAGAAAACCACAAGGTAAATATACTATTCACTTTCTTCGCCTGCTTCTGCTGGCAAGTACAACTAGTAATATGGAGAAAGTAAAAGGAGAGAAAGAGCATAGTACTTGATTTTCAAAGCAGAGGAAAGGGCCGGTGGTGACCTAAGTGTTGAATTTATCTCATTAGTAACCATAGGAGCCGGCACTTACTTGGCTGACTGTTCACAGTCAGTTCTAGGTTCTATGTGAGAGTGCATATTCTTTCTTACCTTTGTGGTTTACATCTTAGTGAAGTAAATCTACAATACAAATCTTAAAAAATTAGAATGGCTACGGTATCTCATTAAAAGCTAAGAATGAAGATGGCCCTGAGTCACTTAAATTGTCTGATGCCCAGTTTTCTCATCTGCAAAATGAAGAGGCCGGAGATGTCGTCTCTGAAACTCTTTCTAGCTACAATATCTGTGATTATTAAGAAAATTGTCTTACTCCTGAGGATAAAGTTTGACCTTCTTTGTGGAGACTGAAGAAGAGCTGTGATCTTTCTTTTTCATTCATTAGCAATTTTATGTGCAACTTTTACATAAGGCACTAGAAGATTGGATCACTTTTTCTTGGAATTTTTAAGAACCTTAAAAATGCATTCTTCTTATCAGTTAGTATTTCCTCTATGGCAGCATTATGATGGATGGTAAAAAAATGACCAAAACCTAAGTGATGGTTCCGGGATCATGTTCCCCCACTTAGTAATTTTTATGAGGCCACATTCAGTTTCTTGTAGCCAAATACTGTGAGAAGATGTTCATTAAATCTTCAGAGTCTTCTGTGTTGTCCAGTTTGAATAACGACTCATTCTATAGCAGCATCTGATCTGTGTATAGCTTGATAAGTAATTTTAAGAACTGTAAAATTTTAGGAACATCCTTGAATAAGTAGATAGTGCTAACCCCTTTTCATATGTTGATTTTTTTTGTTTGTTTAAATTGAAATATTCTTATTTTATCCTTGCTGCTGCTGCTGCTAAGTCGCTTCAGTCGTGTCCGACTCTGAGGGAAAACAAATTGCCACTAACATCAATCCACTGAAATTTCATATACCTTTTTTAATCCAGAGGCTTAGAAACAAATACAGTCACCGAATGTTTATCAGATAAGCCAGACATTTAAAGGTGAAAGTATTTTTCTCATTTTTTTTCAGGCTTCTCAATTTTTATGGGATACTTGGTTAAACATCATTGCTCACGGTATTTCTGATATAGAATAAACATTCAGATTAAATTTCCAGAAGAAAATATTTAGTCCTCATAATTTGTACCAGGATTGAAAAAAAAAAAAGGTATGGAAAATAATAATTAAAAGTTGTGTCAAGCTATATTCTGGTTTGAGAGAGAACAGAAAGGAGGGAAGAAAAAAGATGATAAAAACTATTCTTCCCTCTTAATTCTGTTCATCAGATACTATCTCTATCTCATTTTTATGGATACACATTTCTCCCAAGTCTCAACCATTCTATTGTAGTATATTTGAATCCTGAGAAGTTATTTGCCTGTGTTTCATAAATCTTGATAATAAAACCTAATTCTTGGTAGTTAGGTAGTACTCAAACAGGTTAGAAAGGTTATTTTAATACATTTGATTAGATAAATTTATCATGTTAACTGCATTAACTGTTATATTAATAGAAGTCTGGACTTGGATGAATTCAGAGACCCTGAACTTTGTTCTCACTCCAAGTGACAGAAGGATATTTGTCTATTTCTTTTTTTATCCCTTTATTAAATTTTCTTGGGTAATATTCTTGAAAAAGCAGAACTGAGACTATTCAAGCTTGTTTTTGGTATGAGATAAAATAACATGCCCCCCCCCATCAAGTGTGTGTGTGCACGTGCACATCGTGTGAGTATGTATGTGTGTGTGCATTGTGATCACCACTGCCACCACTCTGAAACTCTTCATGACTGTGTTTCCTCTGAGGCAGATAAGAAGGCGGGAAAATGAGAGAAGATCTTGGGTCCTAACACAAAACCACAGCACTTCCTATTGCAACAGACATACGATGTTGAACTGTCTCCTCCTTAGCTGGGTATAAACACAATGTGTTGTCTATTATTCTTAATTCTCCAAGAAGTAAAAGCGATGCCCCTGGCTGATTTAGTGGGGAACAATCTTTGTCTGTTGAGTAAAAGCCATTAGGGGTGTTTCTCACATGCCATCAGTCTTTGTGTTCTGACAGAAAGTAACATCTCTGGAACCATGCCTCCGTGGACGGAGTTCACAGAGCTCCAAAGGGTGGCCCCCAGGACTTGAGTGGCTTCAGACTGTAATCCTACTAGGGAAGTGATGCTTTTCTCATAAATAAGCCCTGATGTACTCCTATTCAATGTGAACTGACACCGTTGCTTTACCTTCTCACATTTAATTGTTGTGAAAACTTATCTTAAGACTTCTCCATATCTAATTTTCACATTTTCCTCCTAGAAGGCATCTGTTTCATGCAGGTGCTTTTGAACATGTTATTTTTTTTTTCCTCTTTCTCTCTGAAAACAGTTGCTGTTAATGTTTATCAGGGGCATCAGTGTTACATTTTTTTTGTGGTGTGACAAGTGAGGTGTGTTGGCACAGTGAGAAACTTGATGGTGGAGTCTTCTAGCTGGGTAGCACTTTCTGGTATTTGGGCTGGTGCCTGTGAAGTTCTAAAAGGGGATCGTAATGAAGGAACACCCAGGCTGGAGGGCAGAATGGGTTCTCTGAGAGCACTTCAGAACATGATATATCTCCCATGATTTTCTATAACTACAAAATGCCCCGTTCTGGTCAATAACAAAATGTATTCTGAAAAGAATAGTTGTAAGGAGCATAAAAAGAAACACAATACATGCTTGCTTTTTTTTTTTTTTTCTCCCTATTGTATAGCACAGAAGGAAATGGAATCTGAGGCAACTTTAAATCTGTCATCAAATAACGAGTAAGACTAAAGTGAAACACTTAAGACTGGGAAGCAAGCATCACATTGTAGATGAAGAAAGGAGAACTTTTTCTCAGATCATGTTACTTGAGTGAAAGGGAGATTGCATTGTCTAATGGGCAGTTCATTGCTCTGTTTACTTTTGATTATTTAGAGAAAGCTATGTTTTGGTGTTTTGAACTGTAGCTCTAAAGTTGAACATTTTAGGAATTAGTTCTACCCACATGTCAACTGGTTACAACTGCTGCTGGATTTTGCCGGGTTTATTTTTTGTTTAGTCTCTAAGTTGTGTCTGACTCTTGTGACCCCATGGACTGTAGCCCGTCAAACTTCTCTGCCTATGGAATTTCCCAGGTAAGAATATAGGACTGGGTTGCCATTTCCTTCTTGACCCAGGGGATCTTCCCAACCTGAGGATAGAACCTTCATCTCCTACATTACAGGCAGATTCTTTACCACTGAGCCACTTGGGACAATTTCCCATTAGTGTAGTCTGACACTGGTCCTCTGACTTTTTTTTTTTCTGGGCTATAAAATAATTCCATCCCAAATTAATCTTCTGAGTAGGAATGTAAATATAGAATAAAAATTAAAAAAAACTGTTTCC
>NW_011495057.1:7064900-7072389 GCF_000754665.1 Bison bison bison | reverse complement strand
AACTGTTTCCATTTGCAAATTCAAGGATGGATTGTTATACAATTCCTTAGCTTGTATCATGTGTGTATGCTACCATTTCACATTCTTAATTGCTACCTCTGCTCAGAATAAATAATAAAAGAATGAATTACCATTGGTAATGGAATGAACAAGTGAATTAAGGCTGTTGGGGGTCTGGGTTACTTCAGAGACATAAAAACCAGTGACTCAGAGAGGCAGGTGGTGGAGAACAGGAAGTTGCTGGATCAGCTGCCAAAAGAGCCTGGGTGGTGGAGGCGTCAGTCCAGAGCTAGACTCCGAAGCAGAACCCCTGGGAGATGATGGATTTTTCAGGATGTCTTTTCCTCTGCAGGCAGACACAACTGTCTGCTTAAAAGGAAGGGCTCCCTTTGCCTGTGCAGATTGAGAGCAGACAAGCGGCAGTGGTCCAGGAATGCCCACCTGCCTCTCCTAGTTCTTGCCCCTTGACTCCCTTTTTGATGGTCACCATCACTGCTGAAGGGTGTTCCTGCTGCCCTCAGCCTCAGCCACTGGCAGAGCAAAGGTGGCCCTGAGAATCAAAGACCTGCTTCTCCTTATGGTGAAATGGAAGGTGATGCCAGGTCTGAAATGAGAGTTGGAAAGAAGACAGCATTGACTCATGGAAGAGTCAAGGACCCCCACTGTCCCCACCCCTCGGAGTGCCAGGCACTGTGCTGGGCAGAATGGCATGAACCTGGAAGGGGACAGATTCTCCCTGCACAGAGCGTACAGATTCACCTTGTGCAGTAGAGATGGCTCAAGTCTCAGCTTGAGCGACCTCATCTTTACACAACCGGCACAGTAAGGACACTGCCACACGGTGTCCGGAAAATGTGTACAAAGCACCTAGTCCAGTGTCTGGCTCTTGGCAGATGATCAGTAGATGCTTTTTTCCTTTCCTCCTCTTCCTCTACTTAGCCTGAAACTTAATCACCTATATGGATGCTTTTGAAAAACAGTGGGCAGATGGTCATTCCTTGTCCATATAATCAGCCCTCCAACACCTCCTTTATCATTGACAACTCCCTCTTTATTCCACTGTGTGTTTCCTTTTGGGGATGGTTTCATTTCTCCTCCAAGGTTGTCCTTGATGTTCTTTCTAACTTCATTCCTTCCACAGACCATATGCTGGAGGGGGGTGGGGAACAGGAGAGGTACTGAGATTTGTTCTGCATCCTGCACCTGTCTGGGGCCGGACCTGCCTATATATAGACAGACGTGAGCAGCAGGCATCTCTGAAATGTCACACCAAGGGAACAGGCAGGGCCCTTTGCTCTGGGGGGGGCACTGTGTGAAGGGATATTGATAGACTGGTATGGCCGTGCTCTCAAAACCCTGTGCTGCGACTGAGCCCTGCTCTTTTATCCATGTTTATTCTGAACTGCTTGAGATTCTAGGGCTGTGTTCAAGGCCAGCCTGAGTCAGGAGTGGAACAAAGGGTCTTAGAGCTGCCTTTATGATTGTATACCCTCCAGAGTCTGCCTGACTTGGTTCAGGCCCACTTCCACCACAAACAGGCTGTGTTACCTGAGGCAAAGCCACAGTCCAGGGGAGCCCAGCTTTACTAATTCTTGGTTCTCCTGGTGGCTCAGATGGTAAAGAATCTGCCTGCAATGCAGGAGACCTGGGTTCAGTCTCTAGTTTGGGAAGATCCCCTGGAGGAGGAAATAGAACCCCAATTCATTATTCTTGCCTCGGAAATCCCATGGACAGAGAAACCTGGTGGGCTGCAATCCATGGGGTCTTACAGAGTTAAATGCAACTGAATAACACTTTCACTGTCTTTCAAAACAGAATGCAAGCAACAGCCCCATCTCTCACAGTAAGCCCCAGCTTAGTAAGTGGGAATTTCATCATTTTGCTCAAAAGTTTTGGAGTCATCCTTAGTTTTTCTCTTTCTTTCCTGTTATACTCTCTAGCTATCACCATATCCTATTAGCTCTATGTTCAAAATAAATCAATAAACCAAATCTAATCACATCTCTCACTCCCTTCCCTTCCTAGGGCATCTTTTCAGAGAGGCCTGCCCTGATCACTCTATCATATCTCTTTGTCTTTTCCTTTGTCCTGAGTTATCCTGTACTTGGGAATTCTTTCCATTTAGTGTACAATGTATGTCTATTTTATTTCCCCCACTAATAGATGATAAACTCCATGATGACAGGAGTTTTGTATGTTCTGTTTACTACTGTATCCTCATCAATCTGTGCATTGTCTGGCACGAAATCGTTCCTGTGAAGATCCATGTCAAAGAAAGCACTGAGCCCTATGATTAGATTAGGAAACATCTGTAAATCACCCAGCAGAGCACCTTGGTGTCACACATTTGCTTCACAGGGAGCTTTTCTTTGATGTTCTTCTGCAGTAACAAAAACTAACTTCAGATTCTAGGCCACTGCTTGGTGAGAACCTCCCAAAGGACAAGTTGCTAAATCTTTTAGAAGAGAAAAATAGATGATACCAAGCTGATGGTGTCAAAAGCAATGTACAAGGATTGCATAGAAACTCGACACTGACTGCTTGATAGCAGTGTTTTTGAACACCTGGCTGCCAGTGACCAGCATCAGAATCACCTGGGGTGCGTGTTAAATATAGATTCCAGGATCCACGCCTGATTCTTCACTTGAGAACTGCTTCATACTCATGCTTCGTAAATTGCTCTTGTTATTGACAGAATATTTACATTGGCAGCAGCCTCCCATTTTCCCAGGATCCAGTAAGCAACCTTGGGAACCAGGTGCTAAAGGAGAAAAATGGTACCATGCTTGCTTCAGTTATCTAAGATACATGGATTGATTGAACATACAAGTACTGAATAGAACAGAATGAAAATACTAAACCCACACATGAACTTTTTATACCCTGAGCAGATTAAGATGGGTGGGTGGGTAGGTAAGGATTGTGGTTCACTGAAAGAGATGAGGCAATGGTTGTCTAGCTAGGTATATCAGAACTGTCTAATCTTGGAGAGGCAGAGGGTCATGATGGAAGTTCAGAAACTTTTTGAAAAGTTCAGCTTGATTATGCATCTATTTTTATGGACCTTATAAGCATAGATCCACAAAGGAAAATCTTTTTCAAAGGCAAACATAGGGCAGTATGGTGCTGCATATAAGAATTACCCAAATGCCCAGAATCTGTATTTAATTCACATAATATATTACAATATTGACTTCTGTTACACTGGAACCAAATATGCTTGATGTAATTAATATAATTTTAGTGATAGTAAAATTGAATTAGTGCTATTAATTTCTAGTTTTTCCCAAGACTTCTGAAAACCATTTAATTGCTTGAATGAGATGTTGGGAAAGAAGAGTATTGTAAATGTGTAAATTGATATTTTAGTAGAACTTGCCAGGAGTTACCTAGGTAGGTGGAAACTTCAGTCAGAGTCAGTAAAACCCATAGGCCCAGAAAGACTTGTAGTCAAAACTACCTTGTGTTCCATTATTTGGTGATGGAATGAGATAAAATGTGTCTCTTGAAAGCAGCAAGGTACTTTTCTGAGAATATTTTAAAATTAGTATGACTTACTTGAGGAGGTTTTCATAAAAGCCTACTGTCCGTCTGAAATGAGAAACATTGAATGACTTTTTCATTTTTACTAAATACTAAGCTGGGGTGATTTCTTTCTGAGCCTTCTTGACTTCATTGTACTTGTCATATGTTTCCAGCATAGACTCCAGGCCATGTACTTAAAACCTTCTTATTTCTTCAAATTCATAAATGTAGCCCACCAATTCCTTTTTTTCACCACTAGTTCAAACTCAGCTGCATAGGATAGTCACAAGTATATTCTTTCATTTGTCATTTGGGCTGTTTCCACCTGATTCATAGTGTCTTTGGAACCCTGAAGGGGAATTCTAACCATTTGGTTGGGCTAGAATGGGTATGCGTATGGAGTTTTGGAAGCTGAACAGAAGATTGAACTATATATGTAGCTTTATATAAGTCTCTTTTCTTTATTACTACATGATTTAAAAAAATAGAACCTCCAACATCATGGTGATTCCTTAAAAAACTAGGAATAGAACTACCTTTGACTACCATAGAACTACCATCAATCCTTCTACTGGGCATATACCTGGAGAAAACCATAAGCAAAAGAGACCCATGTACCCCAATATTAATTGCAGCACTGTTTACAATAGCTAGGCTTCCCTGGTGGCTCAGCTGGTAAAGGATCCACCTGCAATGCAGGAAACCTGGGTTTGATCCCTGGGTTGGGAAGATCCCCTGGAGAAAGAAATGGCAACGGAAAATCCCATGGATGGAGAAGCCTGGTAGACTACAGTCCATGGGGTCACAGAGTCGGACACGACTCAGTGACTTCACACTTTACAATAGCTAGGACATGGAAGCAACCTAGATACCCACTGGCAGATAAATGGATAAAGAAGTTGTGGTACATAATATATACGTACTCAGCTATAAAAACAGAGTACCAATGAACCTATTTGCATGGCAGCAGTGGAGATGCAGACAGAACAGACTTGTGGACACAGTTGGGGAAGGACAGGGTGTGATGAATTGAGTGTAGCATGGAAACATTTATGTTACCATATATAAAAAAGCCAGTGGGAATTTGCTGTATGACTCAGGGAACTCAACCTGGTACTCTGTAACAACCTAGAGGGGTGGATGGGGTGGGAAGTGGGAAGGAGGTTCAGGACAGAGAAGACATGTATATCTATGGCTAATTCATATTGATGTGTGGCAGAAACCAACATAACATTGTAAAGCAATTATCCTTCAATTAAAAATAAATACATTTAAAAAATAAAACCTTCAAAATAAGAACAGCTTCTATATTTCTTTCTTGGAGGGGCTAAGAAATTATACTATGTTGAAATGGGGAGAGACTTGTTTTGCAGCTGCATTTGAATCAGTTCAGTCACTCAGTCGTGTCCAACTCTTTGCAACTGCAGCACGCCAGGCTTCCCTGTTCATCACCAACTCCTGGAGCTTGCTCAAACTTATGTCCATTGAGTCGGTGATGCCATCCAAGCATCTCATGCTCTGTCATCCCCTTCTTCTCCCACCTTCAATCTTTCCCAGCATCAGGGTCTTTTCCAATGAGTCAGTTCTTTGCATCAGGTGGCCAAAGTATTGGAGCTTCAGCATCAGTCTTTTCAATGAATATTCAGGACTGATTTCCTTTAGGATTGACTGGTTTGATCTCCTTGCTGTCCAAGGGACTCTCAAGAGTCCCAACGCTACACTTCAAAAGCATCAGTTCTTCAGCACTCAGCTTTCTTTGTCATCCAACACTCATTCATACATAACTACTGGAAAAATACTTGAAAAAATACTGGAAAAATATCTGAATAGCCAATACTATATTGGCAGAATAGTTGGCTCCCATCTGAACAGCTCTGATTCTTAGGCCAAATTGAATTTATGAATCACAAAATTTTTTCTGAATACTGCTTCTCTTTCAAACATATAAAGGTCCCTTAGTGAGAAGTTCGTGAGAATATGTTGTGAGAATATCTGATTTACAGCATACTCTATTTAAATTTGGTTATAACACAGTTTCTTGGCTAATAAAACTAAGAACACTTACTAGTTTCCATTGCAATTGTTATAAGTGGTGTAGAAGTTGGCAATGGACCACATATGCATACTGTGCCTGAAAACCTGACATGGACTATTAGAATATAAAGAAATACCTAAATTGCTAAAGAGTTGAATCATAGTCGATATGTGTTCCGCTGGAGAAGGGAATGGCTACCCACTCTTGTATTCTTGCTTGGAGAATTCCATGCATGCATAGAGGAACCTGGTGGGCCCCAGTCCATGGGTCGCAGAGAGTCAGACAAAACTGAGTGACTAACACTGTATGTTCGTGGTTTGGTCCTCCTAATTAATAGCATTTTAGAATTTAACCAGCTGTGAATTAGAAACTTGAATTCTGATGTGATGTTAGTGATTTCCATTAATGCTTTCATGGGTAGAATTGCATGGCTTATATAAATGTAGGAAAATGAAGAAGAAAGTAAATTCTTTAGCCTAAGTTCTCTTTGATACCATTTTGGGTCCTACCTAGTAAGTCCATAGTTTAGTACATCCTCTGGGAGGAAAATTATCACACACAAAGTGCCAGTGTTGATAGTATAATGGAGCAATGAGTGAATTGCTTCAGAGCCCCTGAAGCAACATGTCCGTGTTCCAAGCTTAGTCCCAACTAAAATGGAGCTTCTTGGATTCAAAGTTGTTTTAACCCATCACAAATCCAGCATGTTTTGTGAGTGGTATATTTTAGTGCAATTTTTGGTGCTACTAGATCATTTGGGCTTAGTGAGTAAGTTAACATTTATTTTAAAAATAAAATATTTTTTTTGTTTCTTACCATATTGTGACTCTGTAATGCTGTTTTTAATATTAGGATAATAAAATTTTCAGTTGACCACACTGTTGAAGATATGTGTCAGCAAAAGAGTATTCTATGAACCATGAAGAAAGATGTCAGAATTCACACCATGGCTTAATTAAGCATTTTCTCCACACATACTCATCAAAGCTCTATAATGTTTGTAAATCATCTGTTACTTAGTAATAGAATTATTCCTAGAAATTAGCTCTTAGAAATTAACAAATCTGGAGGATATAATCATGACAATATTATTTTGATCTCAAGTCACAATCTTACTATTGACATTAACTGCTATAGACTAGAAATGTACCCTGATAAGGATGTTTGATAAAGGCTTAAGGAAGGTGGAGATAGTTTAATTATTATACTGTGTATAGTGCTTTAAAAGTGATATTTTAAATGCCGTAGGTTAGCTTGTAATTTAGAGAAACCAGAGACTGACAAAATAATGAAGTATTTTCTCTGTAGTATGAGTAATACTTTATTCTAAACTGTTATTGGTATTTTTGTCTAATGTCTTATATTTGTTTTTTTTCAATGGAGGCAGACTTCTTAATGTTATTTTTAAATTAAATATAGTATTTAATAGTATGGAAAATACACTTGGGTGTACCTATAATTTTCCTGTAGTATCTTAAAAAATAGTAGTTTCTTGGAGTTAATTATCCTTTACATTCATTACCACAATACTAAAAAAAAGCTATTAAGTTTATGTTAGGAAAGCAATAGACTCTCAAAAACTTGTGGATTTAAGGCCAGAAAAGTATTACAAAGACCCTAAATGCGAGAAAAAAGGACAAAGATCTGAGCTGCAGATTATTTAAATTTCAAATGATGGGAATTGTGTGGAGATCTCTATGAATGTGGTTGCTTTCCAAGCTATATAAGATGTACCTGAGCTTCCTTTGAGCCTAGTGATGAAAGAGGAGAGTGAAAAAGTTGGCTTAAAGTGCAACATTCAGAAAACTAAGATCATGGCATCCGGTCCCATCACTTCATGTGAAATAGATGGGGAAACAGTGGCTGACTTTATTTTTCTGGGCTCCAAAATCACTGCAGATGGTGATTGCAGCCATGAAATTAAAAGAC
>NW_011495057.1:7035877-7064768 GCF_000754665.1 Bison bison bison | reverse complement strand
CCATCCTAAAGTAGATCAGTCCTGGGTGTTCATTGGAAGGACTGATGTTGAAGCTGAAAGTCCAATACTTTGGTCACCTGATGCGAAGAGCTGACTCATTTGAAAAGACCCTGATGCTGGAAAAGATTGAGGGCAGGAGGAAAAGGGGACGACAGAGGATGAGATGGTTGGATGGCATCACTGACTCAGTGGACATGAGTTTGGGTGGACTCCGGGAGTTGGTGATGGACAGGGAGGCCTGGCGTGCTGAGGTTCATGGGGTCACAAAGAGTTGGACATGACTGAGCGACTGAACTAACTGAGCTTCCCTTGAAGCTCTTGAAAAGAGTGTCTAGTACAGTAGAGAAAGGTAGTGAGCTGATTGCAATTATTTTTCAAATCAGAATAGACTGCTTTTGTAAGCTTGTAATTGACCTTTTCAATTTTTTTTAACTATGTAAAAGGCTTTGTGAAATTTCTAGTTTTCCTTTGAAAATTTAGTCTTTTATTTGTTATGCTCTTTAATTACAGTATATTTGTTGTAGTACCTGGAGTAAATATATATGTGCAATCACATAATTAATTTAGAATCAGTAATTATGATGTGTGACTGTGATATAAAATTTTCTACTAAGCTTTGCCGAATGAAATGTTCTAAGCATACACATCACATTCAAACCTCAGTGGATGACTTTTCTAATTTGTTCTTTTTCTAAACCATTGAGTGTTTATTGTACTTTGTTTTTTTTTTTTTAAATACCTTTTATGTAATTTGTAAGTGGAATATATGTGTTCTCATTAGCTCCCTCCTGAATATTGTTTGTTTAATGTTCAACTTTGGCTATCTGTGGAATAGAATGGTCAAGAGAATGTGGTTGATAGTATTTCAGGGGACTACTTAGCTGCATGACACATCTCTTGGGGAAGGGTAAGAGGGGGATTGACCCAAAGACTAATGAAGATAGGCTTCATGAGTGCAAACACTTTCCAGGACTAGCATAGGGGCCCTACTGGGTCTTAGCATGGTTACCGAGTTGGTATAATTTTTTGTCTTTTCCAATCTCTTTCCTTTCTAATACCTCTTACCCTCACATTGAGTGGTATCTGGTAGCTGCAGACATTTTGATACCTAGCTACGGTATAACTGAGTTAAGAATAGATTGTGTTGAGTCTAATGGGCCATGTTGGCATGGTTTTCATTTCTGTGTAGTACAGTTAGTTGCATGAGTGCTGACTGTCCTGGCTTTTCAGTGGCTTCCTGGAGTACTGCCACTGCCCAGTGTGCCAACCGACCAAGTGTCCTAATACAACAAGGTACTAAGCGATTTGAAAAGATATTTTGGGATGTTTTAGTAAAACATGAGAAATTAGACCTGTGTTAGATGTATATGATGAATTCCTTTCATCATCTTAAAGTTACTTATTAACTGAGGGTAATTTCAGATTAAAAAAATGCATGAATGTGAACCAAAGTGATGAAAAGTGAGTGATGAAGTCAATAGAAATTATGCTAACATTGAGCATATAATTAAAACCAAAAGTTTTTCAGAGCATAGTAAAGAATAGTTAAGAGGAAGAGAGAAATTTCTGATAGAAGTGGTGAATAGGTTCTTGCATTAAGTCATATGAATGAATGACATCTGAACCCTTTGGGAAAATATTAGACATTTCTTGATTTAATTTAAAATGCTAGTAATAACAAAGCTGATATGATGTCTTTGCACTGAAGTTATCAATGACAAACTGGTTAAGTTAAAGTTAAAACTAGTCACAGCAGAAAAAAACTCAAAATGCTCACATGTAAAAGGAATTTTTTCTAAGCTGATAACTACCATAATGAGGGGATTAGTATGTGTTAGTCGCTCAGTTGTTCCCTACTCTTTGTGATCCCATGGACTATAGCCTGCCAGTCTTCTCTGTCCATAAAGTGCTCCAGGCAAGAATACTGGAGTGTGTAGCCATTTCTCTTCTCCGGGGGAATCTTCTCGACCCAGGGATTGAACATGGCTCTCCTGCATTACGGTAGATGCGTTACTATCTGAGCCACCAGGCAAGTCCACCATAAAATATACATGTTATTAATAATAATTTGAGAAGCTGAAATAGCTTTCAAAAATTATCAATAATAAGTTATTATCAACTGGAGTAGAACAGAGGTGGAAAATTATGGGCTGTTTTCTATGGCCCATGACCTAATAATGATTTTTATATTTTTAAATAACTGGGGAAAATATTTCATGACCTGCAAAAGTTATAAAATTAACAATTCAGAGTCCAAAGCTGTTGTATTCAAACACAGTCATGCCCATTCATGTATTTATCATCTGTCACTGGTGTTATGTTATGACTGAGTTGAATCCTGTGATGGAGAGTGTGTGGTATGAAGTCTAAAATACCTACTATCTGGCTTTTATAGAAGGAACTTCCCAGGTGGCTCAGTGGTAAAGAATCTGCCTGCCAGTGCAGGAGCTGCAGGAGATGTAGGTCTGATCCCTGGGTTGGGAAGATCCCCTGGAGAAGGAAATGGCAAGCCACTCCAGTATTCTTGCCTGGGAAATTCCGTGAACAGAGGAGCTTGGTGGGTCACAGAGTCAGACATGACTGAGCATGCATGCATGCACACACATGCATATTTATAGAAAGTTTGCTTATCTGATGGTAAAGGGAAAGACTAAATTCTCTTCATAATACTTGATATTATAAAATCTTTGTTATATGAAGAGACAATCAGAGTATGCAGTCAAAATATGTAGCAAAAATTGTATGGGTGAAACCAATAAATTTAGGTGTATCTTCTGATCCTTCTGGATTTTATGATATTGTGGTATTTGTCAGCCCTTCTTTTAGTTTTTGATAACTTTTCTCATTCTTAATATTCACTTTCATTTCTCACTTTTAAAAAATTCATTTTATTGATGTATAGTTGATTTATAATTAAACTTTTATTTTTAATTTTACCTTTTTCTTAAACATTATCCTCTCAAATTATTTAAACTCTGGGTCTAACAAAATTTGATACAATAGTATATAATAAACTACATTTTCTCAACTGGAGCCTCAGTGCTTTTCTCATGCTATGTGCGTGTCCTATTTATAACTATCACACATTAGACTGGAATTAATTTACAAAGGGCAAATAAGCATCTGGGGTGAAGTAAAGAAAAAAATTCTGCTAAATGTTTTACTTTATGAGACCTTGACCCCCTGCTAAAACTTTCTCAAATATTGTTCCTAAACAGTGGGAAACTGCTGGTTTAAGTCTTGGAATGGCACATTATTGCTCAGAGGGATTTTTTATGACTAGGTTTAAAATGGAAATGCCAACAGGTTTAATTATGGTACCACTAGCGAGGGCACAGCATATTAACATTATCACATGAAAAAAATATCAATCTGTTCTGTGAATGTATCGAGCACCTTTAATATTTTCATTTTCATTTATAAAAACTCACATTTAAATTTTTTATGAAAGCTAAATAGGACTTCAGAGAAATGCCCTCTCAAGATCTTTCAGTTTGAAATCTCTTATTTTAGAAAATGTGATATGAAAACATGAAGAACTATGGTTTTTGATAAAAATCAAAGGGCTTGTCATTCTCCACTATGGCCTTTCTGATGGTCATATTTGACCCATTTTTCTGGGGGTGAAGAGTATTAAAATGGGCTCAACATTCAGCTGTTATGTATAGCTACATTTCTCTTAAATGCTGATTTAAATGACTCAAGACAGTGCTATGAAAAGATTAGATGGAGCCACTGGCTAAGATATTTGGGACCAACCATTTTTTTTTTTTCTGAGCCCATGTGTATGGTAGAACTGAAAAAATGTTATATAAATAGACTTTTTTTGGAGAAATGTCTATTTAGTTCTTTGGCCCATTTTTTGATTGGGTCATTTATTTCTCTGGAGTTGAGCTGTAGGAGTTGCTTGTATATTTTTGAGATTAGTTGTTTGTCAGTTGCTTCATTTGCTATTATTTTCTCCCATTCTGAAGGCTGTCTTTTCACCTTGCTGATAGTTTCCTTTGATGTGCAGAAGCTTTTAAGGTTAATTAGGTCCCATTTGTTTATTTTTGCTTTTATTTCCAATATTCTGGGAGGTGGGTCATAGAGGATCCTGCTGTGATGTATGTCAGAGAGTGTTTTGCCTATGTTCTCCTCTAGGAGTTTTATAGTTTCTGGTCTTATGTTTAGATCTTTAATCCATTTTGAGTTTATTTTTGTGTATGGTGTTAGAAAGTGTTCTAGTTTCATTCTTTTACAAGTGGTTGACCAGATTTCCCAGCACCACTTGTTAAAGAGACTGTCTTTAATCCATTGTATATTCTTGCCTCCTTTGTCAAAGATAAGGTGTCCATATGTGCGTGGATTTATCTCTGGGCTTTCTATTTTGTTCCATTGATCCATATTTCTGTCTTTGTGCCAGTACCATACTGTCTTGATGACTGTGGCTTTGTAGTAGAGCCTGAAGTCAGGTAGGTTGATTCCTCCAGTTCCATTCTTCTTTCTCAAGATAGCTTTGGCTATTCGAGGTTTTTTGTATTTCCATACAAATTGTGAAATTATTTGTTCTAGCTCTGTGAAGAATACTGTTGGTAGGGATTGCAATAGGGATTGCATTGAATCTGTAAATTGCTTTGGGTAGTATACTCATTTTCACTATATTGATTCTTCCAATCCATGAACATGGTATATTTCTCCATCTATTAGTGTCCTCTTTGATTTCTTTCACCAGTGTTTTTATAGTTTTCTATATATAGGTTCTTTAGTTTCTTTAGGTAGATATATTCCTAAGTATTTTATTCTTTCCGTTGCAATGGTGAATGGAATTGTTTCCTTAATTTCTCTTTCTGTTTTCTCATTATTAGTGTATAGAAATGCAAGGGATTTCTGTGTGTTGATTTTATATCCTGAAACTTTACTATAGTCATTGATTAATTCTAGTAATTTTCTGGTGGAGTCTTTAGGGTTTTCTATGTAGAGGATCATGTCATCTGCAAATAGTGAGAGTTTTACTTCTTCTTTTCCAATTTGGATTCCTTTTATTTCTTTTTCTGCTCTGATTGCTGTGGCCAAAACTCCCAAAACTATGTTGAAGTGAGCACCCTTGTCTTGTTCCTGACTTTAGAGGAAATGCTTTCAATTTTTCACCATTGAGAATAATGTTTGCTGTGGGTTTGTCATATATAGTTTTTATTATGTTGAGGTATGTTCCTTCTATTCCTGCTTTCTGGAGAGTTTTTATCATAAATGGGTGTTGAATTTTGTCAAAGGCTTTCTCTGCATCTCTTGAGATAATCATATGGTTTTTATTTTTCAATTTGTTAATGTGGTGTATTACATTGATTGATTTGCAGATATTGAAGAATCCTTGCATCCCTGGGATAAAGCCCACTTGGTCATGGTGTATGATCTTTTTAATGTGTTGTTGGATTCTGATTGCTAGAATTTTGTTAAGGATTTTTGCATCTATGTTCATCAGTGATATTGGCTTGTAGTTTTCTTTTTTTGTGGCATCTTTGTCAGGTTTTGGTATTAGGGTGATGGTGGCCTCATAGAATGAGTTTGGAAGTTTACCTTCCTCTGCAATTTTCTGGAAGAGTTTGAGCAGGATAGGTGTTAGCTCTTCTCTAAATTTTTGGTAGAATTCAGCTGTGAAGACATACAGATGGCTAACAAACACATGAAAAGATGGTCAACATCACTCATTATCAGAGAAATGCAAATCAAGACCACTATGAGGTACCATTTCACACCAGTCAGAATGGCTGTGATCCAAAATTCTACAAATAATAAATGCTGGAGAGGGTGTGGAGAAAAGGGAACCCTCTTACACTGTTGGTGGGAATGCAAACTAGTACAGCCACTATGGAGAACAGTGTGGAGATTCCTTAAAAAACTGGAAATAGAACTGCCTTATGATCCAGCAATCCCACTGCTGGGCAGACACACTGAGGAAACCAGAAGGGAAAGAGACACATGTACCCCAGTGTTCATCGCAGCACTGTTTATAATAGCCAGGACATGGAAGCAACCTAGATGCCCATCAGCAGATGAATGGATAAGAAAGCCATGGTACATATACACAATGGAGTATTACTCAGCCATTAAAAAGAATTCATTTGAATCAGTTCTAATGAGGTGGATGAAACTGGAGCCTATTATACAGAGTGAAGTAAGCCAGAAGGAAAAACACCAATACAGTATACTAACGCATATATATGGAATTTAGAAAGATGGTAACAATAACCCTGTGTACGAGACAGCAAAAGAGACACTGATGTATAGAACAGTCTTATGGACTCTGTGGGAGAGGGAGAGAGTGGGAAGATTTGGGAGAATGGCATTGAAACATGTAAAATATCATGTATGAAACGAGATGCCAGTCCAGGTTCGATGCACGATACTGGATGCTTGGGGCTGGTGCACTGGGACGACCCAGAGGGATGGTATGGGGAGGGAGGAGGGAGGAGGGTTCAGGATGGGGAGCACATGTATACCTGTGATGGATTCATTTTGATATTTGGCAAAACTAATACAATTATGTAAAGTTTAAAAATAAAATTTAAAAAAATAAAAGAAATAAATAAATAGACTTTTTGTACCTTCTAAAAATTGGTTCAGGACTTGTAGAGTGGATGGGAATCTGCCTGCCAGTGAAGGTTACGGTAGTTCGATCCCTGGTCCAGGAAGATTCCATGTGCTATGCAGCAACTAAGTCCGTGTGCCCTAACCACTGAGCCCACATCCTTCAGCTACTGCCGCCTATCTGCCTAGAGCCTGTGTGCCACAATGAAAGAAACCACTGCAATGAGAAGCTCGTGCATACAACAAAGAGTAGCCCCCACTCACTGCAACAAGAAAAAGCCTGTGTGTAGCAAGAGACCCGGCACAAACAACAAAAAATGGTTCGGTGCTACAGTATATTCTCATCTGAGCTTTAGTCTCCTTCAAGACACCAGATGGTTATTAGCGTCCTGAACTGGTCCAGTGCTCCCATCAAGGCTTTCACTTTGTCTGAACTCTAGCATGGCTTCTGGCTACTTCAGACCATGCCACTAGGGTAACTCCAGGCCCCACTTAACTCATTATTGACCAGAGATACATTAATATGTCTTTTCTTTCCCAAATGTTATTGCTCAGAGATGTTTCAGTATTCACTTATATAACAAATTGCCAGCCATAGGAGTTAATTTCTGCAAAAATCCTTTGGTCAATAATGTGTTAAAAGGTGTTCCTAAAAAGCTTGCAGTTAGAAATCCTTTCTCTGACCTTTGAGATGGAACTCTTCTATCACTTAAAATTGACTCCTCAAAGATCTGGGAGAAGTCTTTGTAATGAAAACATCCAGAGAAAGAACTCCCACTCTTAAGTTTCCAGACTTCAAAGTAAGACAAGGACCAGACCTTGGTGGGCTCCTTGCTCCATCTTGCACCATTTTACCCCCTGGCATAGAGATGAGATGTTTGTTTCTCTTCTGTATAAGTGTCCATTAGCCTACTCCATGAACCTACACTTTAACCCCTTAATGCCTTTAGATGTCTTTCCTTTAGTATACTCCAGCATTGAAAAAGTCTCCTGCCTTTTGTGTTTCAGTGGGATTGAGCTCAGATTACACAACGTTCTCTTCTCTAATGCAGTAGTCACTACTGAATAAAATCTGTCTTTATTACTTTCAACTACTGTCAAGCTTTCTCATTGATACTACACTCATTCCAAGCTATTGACGATGCTGTGTAGCTTTTTATTTCTTAGTCTTAGAGTCAGAAGGGACTTACACTGCATTTTATTTCAACCCCCTCTTTTACAATAAAGACAATGAAGCTTAGAAAGAGGAAGTGTGAAGCACAGGTCAGTAACCTTGAAGATGAGGTCAAAAGCCAGTGTTCCTGACAGTCCCCTCTGCTCTGTGCATTGCCAAATCCTTGGTTGGGAATCAAATTTAACTTTCCATGAAATTATTTTTATGATAGGAGGAGGTATGAGATTGGTACTTAACCAGCTTCTGAGTGAAAAAATCTTATTTTTCAGATTTAAGGACAAAGTTTTATAGATGTTATGACAAACAGGACATATACTTCTGCCACAGAAAAGTAATATAAAACTTCCTAAATTGAGTAGTAAAATCCAACAATTTGATCATTTTAATATTCACTGAATTAGATACTCCTTTTTCCACCCCCCCATCATATTGAGATCAGGATGAAGTGAAGATTTAGCACAAAATTCTAGCTGTTGTTAGTGTATTCAAGCTGTTTCAATGCATAGCTGTAATTTCAATTTTCAAACACAATTGCTCTATACATTTTCTTTATGTATTTTTTTCTTGTGGATTTTATGTCACTTAAGAATAAAAGTTAGGTGTATTTAGCATCAGCAGTGGGGAAGATCTAAAATTCTTTGATTCTCTTATCTCTGTTATAAATACAAATAAGCAAACTAAGCTACAATAAAAGACCTTTCGGGAAAAATGGAAGAATATGGGAAAATGAGCTTTAAAAATAGAGATATCTGCCCTTGTATCCTTACTTTCAATGTGTGAAATGGCACTTAATAGTCTTCCAGATAAGATATTCATTCATGACATCTACGTGCATGCTTAGTTGCTGAGTCATGTCTGACTCTTCCTTACCCCCATGGACTGTAGCCCTCTAGTCTCCTCTGTCCACAGGATTTCCTAGTCAAGAATACTGGACTAGGTTGTCATTTCCTTCTGCAGGGGCTCTTCCTGACTTTCCTGATCCAGGGATCACCTGGGAAGCCGCTCACAACATCTTGTTTTTTACTCAATAAGTCGTGTCTGACTCTTTGTGATCCCAAGGACTAGAGAATATGAAGCTCCCCTGTTCTCCACTATTTCCCAGAGTTTGCTCAAATTCATATCCATTGAGTCAGTAATGCTATCCAACCATCTCGTCCTCTGCCTCCCCTTTCTTTTGCCTTCAAGCTTTCCCAGCATCAGGGTCTTTTCCAACAAGTCAACTCTTTGCATTAGGTGGCCTAAGTATTGGAGCTTCAGCTTCAGCATCAGTCCTTCCAACAGGATTGATTTCCTTTAGGATTGACTGATTTGATCTCCTTGCTATCAATGGGACTCTCAAGGGTCTTCTCCAGTACTATTGTTTGAAAACATCAATTATTTGGCACTTAGCCATCTTTATGGTCCAACTCTCACATCCATACACAACATCTAGCTAGGCTTTAAACAGCTCTTTCTTGGTTACACTGCATATTTGCAGGCACTGGAGTGATTAAAAGGAAAATGCTGCAATTGCAGTGAAATAGAAACCAGCTTTTCTAATGATTTAGAATTGAGATCAATGATGACACAGTTCAATTACAGCATTAGTTCTTGATGTCAGAGAGGGGTTAAAAATGGATCATAATGACTCTTTAGCAGATAAATTTAGAGCAATTAGAGTCCTGAAAATGTCTCTTTATGTAACTAAAAAAAAATTGCTCTTAAATGATCTGGGCTGCAGAACCTGTTTCTTTTGCATGTTAGAAGCTGTTTTAAAATTCTATTGCTTCTCAATTTGGACTTAATCAACTGAGTTTCTAAGCCCCACATTACAAGTGAAGACAGATTAGATTTTAAGTTAGTCTGAACTACAGGGATTTTAAAAGGTTAGTAGGTATAAACATATAAGGAAAGATAAGGAAAATAAATTTGTTAAACCTAGCACAGTGCCCTACATACCGCAGGTATTAAATAAATGCTTGTTGAATTAAATTTTATATTCCTTTTGGGGGGTTTCCGTGATAGCTCAGTTGGGAAAGAATCCGCCTGCAATGCGGATACCTGGGCTCGATCCCTGGGTTGGGATGAACCCATGGAGAAGGGAAAGGCTACCCACTCCAGTATTCTGGCCTGGAGAATTCCATGGACTGTATAGTCCATGGGGTCTGGCAAAGAGTCAGATACAACTCAGCGACTTTCACTTTCAAAGAGTACAAATTAACTAAGTATCAGTCACAACAAACAGTCAAGACCAACTTCACTGTCCTCTTTATCTTTTGTTTGTTGCATATAAAAACTGAGTAAAAATATGGACTAAGCCAACATGGTTCTTTTATTGTAGGTTTGGTGGGCTGAGACTCTTGTTTTCCCATTTGTTGCCCTCTCAGTTCTAGGCTATGCCTTAGGAAGTCTACAGTCTCGCCGAAGCCAGAAATACTGTCATTACTTCTCTGTTTCTCCCATTATTAGGATTATTGAGCTGACATATTTATTGCTTTATTTCAATACATCAGTGTGTTTTAAGGAGAAGATTTAAACCAAATTGGTTGTTTTTTGAATGTACAAATGGACAAAAAAGAGGCTTTGGTTCATGGACAGTCTATTCAAATTAGCAAAGCTTCAATTTGTCTAGACATTTCACTGTAGCTATTTCGTGTACAGAAAGAAAAATGTTCTTACCTCCTTCTTCCCTTTGTGTTAGCCTGGTTATTTAGTTCTGTTTCCTACCCTCTTGCCTTTTTAGAACTCTGTTTTCTGGAAGTTCACTCTTCTGCCACATTGTTGTGGCATTTAAGTTAATGTCAGTATGGAAAAGACACAAAGGAAGAACACTGATTTCTTGTAAACTAATTTTTCATTGATGCTGTATATTATGAAAGATGCTCTGTGTTTTCTTTAACAGGTATAGAATTTTTCTCTTGTTCTTAAAAGTTTTGAAATTGTACAAATAACTAGTTCAACGATAGGTGAATAAGCAGAACTTATATATAATAAAGATTTGGATGTTTCCAATATGTTGATAATCTTGTTTGTAACATACAAATTCTTACAGGTTGATACTATTTTTATTACAGATGAGGAAACTGAGGTTCAGAAAGTTAAGTTACTTATGTTTGCCCAGTTGGCTTTTTGCATAGCTAACAAACTTAAAAAAATAGAAATATTGCTCATAAATTTTAAACAACTAATTATATGCTAATAATATATATAGATTACTCGTGCTTTGATGTTCATAAATCATTTTCAAAGGCAATAGCTTACTTAATTTCAAAGGATTTTTTTGTTCTATAGATTTTATTATTAAAGGGTTTTAGAGAGATCCTTATTGCCTATCACAGTGTATTTATAACAAATGTATATCTAGCCTATTTTTCAAGACTTTATATTTTAATTTATTAGGATGCTCTTGATGCTAAATTTATATACATTAAGATAATCTCAGTTTTTTTTGAAGGGGCTGTCACTCTGTCTTGGTATGTAATGTAATGCTCTTAATGAATTTCAGAGCTAAGGTTTGTGGCAGCTACACATCATGAGACCAAACGGACTAATTCAAAATGTCCTTTTTTTCCAGAATGATATTTTCCCCAAATGTAGATCTTCCTTTTTCACTTAGAAAAACACACTACAAAAATATCTTCTAGACTCTTAGCATGTTATCTTTAAAGTTGCTAATTCAATGGTATAAATATCAGGCAACATAAAAATTAAAGTCTGATTATTTATTATGTAGGCTTAATCTTTTATTTGAGGGTTTAAGGCTGCTTTCTACTGGAACTAAAACTAGTCCGTTTGCTTTATTTTTTCGTATGTCTATATTTATACGTGAAAACTTCTCTTAGACCAACAGTACTTGGAATAATTCACTATTTTTCAGTAAAGAGTAAAGGAGCAAATCTTAGATTTATGTTGACTAGCATAACCCTATGGAGTAGGCAATGGCATCCCACTCCAGTACTTTTGCCTGGAAAATCCCATGGACAGAGAAGCCTGGTAGGCTGCAGTCCATGGGGTAGCTAGAGTTGGACACGACTGAGCGACTTCACTTTCACTTTTCACTTTCATGCAATGGAGAAGGAAATGGCAACCCACTCCAGTGTTCTTGCCTGGAGAATCCCAGGGACGGGGAAGCCTGGTGGGCTGCCATCTGTGGGGTCGCACAGAGTTGGACATGACTGAAGCGATTTAGCAGCAGCAGCATCAGCATAACCCTATAACTTGGAGCAAGCATCTAGTATAGGAAATTTGGAATTAATTCAATTCAATGAAAACTTAAAATCTACTGTGTTCCAGGTATGACACACAGTGCTGGATCTGTAAAAATAGGTAAGATGTACTTCCTGTTCTCAGAGATCTCACAGGGTAGTGGGAAGTCAGATAGATGAAAAACATGAATGTCAGATGAGTGGGAAGGAAATTTGAGAGAGACACTGTCCCCAAATTTGATGGCACATGGCTCATTAGCCTTATGGAGTTGTTGCCCAGACAGGCATTCACCATTGGTTCCTTACAAGCTGTGGCCATGTTCAAAGGAACATGGATATTTGTAGGACTCACATGGAAATGCTTCAATGACATTTCAGTTGCTCGCCTCCCCAAGACCAGAATGATAATCCTTTACCTTGGAATTCTTCCCTCCTCAGCCAGTGTCATATAAAGAGAGAAAGAAGAGGACTGGTCCTATTGATGAAATCAGTGGGGTGGCATTTTGTAGTTTAATCATTTTCATACCTTTGTGCAACAGGGCATTCTCTTGTCTGACCTATAAGAGCCCAAGAACAGAGGTGACATTAGATCTCTCCAGGTTTTCCATTCTCAAATCTGGTTCCATTTTCTTTAAGGTTATCATTTGAGTAAATGTATAAGAAGAGAGGCCTGGCATGCTGTGGTCCATGGGATCGCAAAGAGTCAAATATGACTGGGGAACAGAACAACAACAATAATAAAAAGAGAAGGAAGGGTTGGAGTCATGGGGTAGCTAGGTTCCACATACTAAAGCACTTGGCTCTGTCCACCCCTGTGGCAGCAGTTCCACTGAAATCATCTTGATGTGATATGTTGTGATGTCTATGGCATTAAAAGATGCCAAGTTTCATGGAGAATCTCAGAGCAAGGTTCCGGGAATAAGGGGTGAAATAAACAAGCCAATGGCTAGAAAACACCTTAATAGAGGATCCCAGGGCAACATCCAGGATGAAAGGAAGAAATAAATGAAACAGTGGATAGAAAATAGCTTCTCTGTTGCCTGGCTTTTGCTGCCTATCATTTTCCAGATATCTCTCTTTCTTCCCAGTGCCAACAACCTTGACAGATATAACACTGATCTAAGTACAGAACAGCTGCCTGTGAGGATCTGACACCCTCACCTCCCACATTATGACACCAAAGATGCAGCTCGTATTCCTAAGGGAAGCTGAATGTAAAGGAGCCGGTGTGCCACCCCCATGGTTTTCCACCGGACACAGGGATGTGCAGAAACCTAGAAATGTATCAGCTAGGCACATGCTGAGAGCCTGGGTAGCACAAATGTTTAGCTCAGTGACTGTAGCCAAAGATGAGTATATGAGCTGAGGATACAAATGAGATTTGCTTCAATTATAGCAGCTGTCTTAGCACCAGCCTATTTTAGTGGCTTCAGGTAATACAGCCTTTTGTATAAACCAGCAATGTGTCATGGGCATCCTTCTCATTTTCCCTGATATTGGGTCCTAGTCCAGTGAGAAGTCTCTCCTTTGACAACCTGGGCTCTTGAGGTTAAATGGAACAACTGAAATCTATCTCCTCCTCCTTAGAATTTCTTGCTATTCTGTGAAACTATAGATGGTCTTTCCAAGTTGATCACATGTAGTCTTTAGTATGGGCTTTCCCGGTGGTGCAGTGGTAAAGAATCTGCCTGCCAATGCAGGAGGTCTAGGTATGATCCCTGGGTAGGGAAGATTCCCCTGGAGAGGGAAATTGCAATCCACTCCAGTATTCTTGCCTGGGAAATCCCATGGACAGAGGAGCCTGGCAGGCTACAGTCCATGGAGTCACAACAGCATCGACACAACTTAGCTACTCAACAACAATCTTTAGTATAAACCAGCTGGAGTTGTGAGTTCGGTCTTTGTCATTGGTGGTTTTACAGGAATATCCTCTCTTTATAGGAGTATCACAGAGCAAAAGTTTCTATTGCATCTCCTGTATTTATGATTCAATAAGAATTCAGTAGACTCTTGTAGGGGAGAGTTGTCTAGAAATCTTTTGAATTACATATGATCCAAAAAATCAATGTAGGAACATGGGTTTATTCTGCTGGAACATCTCTATAAGCTACATAGAGTCTTTGGGGGCAAAGACTCTGCTTCATAAATTTTTGAACCTCCTCCTTGCCTATCTAGCACCATACTCTAAACAGGGAAGATTCTCAGTAAATAAGTGCTGGCAAAATGTGTGTGCTTTGGAAGCAGTATTTCCTTACTTTGAAGAATGAGATATCTCAAGAAATTTTAGAATTTTTACATTTAGTGAAATGTAATACTTAATTTAAAAAAAAAATCTCTTGTACCAAACTCTCCAAATTAGTTTCATCCGCATCTTCAAAAAACCTTTGTAAGGAGCTATTTGTTAATAAATTGACTCAAATTTCTCTGCAGAATTAATGTAATCTGTTTGGAGGAGATAAGAGTGAGGATAGTTTGCAGTTTATAAAATGAAAACTCACTCCATCTGGATTTGGCACTTGTCAACCATATACAGACTGCTGCTGCTTGCATCCTAAACTAAAAGTATTCAAGCAAAAAAAAAGGAAAAGCTATGTAAAAAAATTTTCCATGCTGATTCCCCCTGCTCTCCCTACCACCTTGAAACCATTATTTCTAGAATGCTAGAATTCTAACACTTTCTTCCCCTTTCCTGCTATCTGCACAGTTTTCTCTCCTTTTTATCTATAAGAATAATGTTATTGAGAATTCTGTTTACGTATGTGAGTTGAATTTTTCTTGAGCTATTTGAATCAGACTTCAGTGATGCCTTGGTAGCAATGCTTTCACACCCTGACATTTTGCTTTTCCCTTTCTCAATTTTCTTTTTCTTTTACTACTATCCAGCTTTTCCAGCTAGAAGAAAATTCAAGAGCTTCGGGTCAAAGCTGATGCTTTGACCTAGACATTCACTTGGAGGAGATGAAGGAACAATTTAAGCCACATTCTTCTCTCCTTTTCTGTTACAGGAGATTGCTGATGGGCTGATTATAGGCATGGGTGCACATGTAGACACACACACTCATACACCCTCGTGATAGGGTGTGCGTGCGTGCTCACACACACACACACACACCCTAGCGATAGGGCCCACCCCATCTTCTTCAACCTAACACTCATTTGGGATTCCCCATTGATGGGCACTGGCACAATGATCTCTTTCAGATACAGAGTAGTAATTTCACACTAAATACTTCAATTATTTATAAATGGATCTCAGGCACAGCAACTAGCAGCTGGGCTATAGAAGCTGCTCTGACGGAGGCGTGGCCGTGACACTCTAAACAGTGTTATTAATATTTATGTGACTTGATGGGCTAGTTTAGATGCGGGGCTTCCCGGGCTGTGTGGAAGGAGCCTTCTCTTCTCCCTCGTCTGTCATTATGAGCAGATTCTTTTCTTGGTCGAACTTCAGGGGTGATGGAAGGTCGGGCCCCGGCTGAAGACTGTGCCAAACATATCTGTATGGTTCCTTTACGGCTGAAGCATATGCCTGGAAATAGCAAATCTGGAAGCTCAGACACTGAAACTTGGATGAAGGTTCTGATTTGAACTTTTGACAATATGTAAATGGCAATAAGTAATCTGACATAAAGGGAATTATCAAAACAGATTGAGAAACTTGGGTTAATGAATTTACACTTTTTTCCCCATTTGTTAATATGTTTGTTATAATGAGTTTGTATATTTTTTTAAAGACACAGGTATATTTATTTAGAGTCTGATATCAGATGGTAAGGGGCTTCCCTAATAGCTCAGTTGGTAAAGAATCTGCCTGCAATGTAGGAGACTTGAGTTTAATTCCTGGGTGGGGAAGATCCCCTGGAGAAGGGAATGGCTACCAACTCCAGGATTCTTGCCCGGAGAATTCCATGGACCTGGACCGAGGAGCTTGGCGGGCTACAGTCCATGGGGTCATAAAGAATTGGACATGACTGCTCGACTAACACTTTCACTTTCAAATGACCGTGATAATCAGTGCACTTAAAGGGCACTGCCACAAACTTCAGGTATTTCTTCCTTCCTGATAAATATCTTTGTTTTCAATGAGAATATATTGTACTATAGTCTAAAGTAGGATCCTTTAGTACTTCACGATCTGTTAACAAAAGGGTGTAGGTGTCAGCTTCTGAGAACTCCATAATTTCTCAATTCAAACACTAATGCAGGACAATGATGATTCTAGTGCTGGTTCAAAATGGTGATTCCTTTGGAAAAGATGACGTGGGTTTGGTTTAGAATCTGTCTTCTGCATTGTTTCTTCGCTGACATTCCTAGCAGGAAGGTGGTTCTGCAGCTCAATTCTGGTAACCTTAAACCTGCAAGGTGATAGCCATTAGAGGGCAGTACAGTTACATTTTCTTAGCAGGACACTGCAGGGAAACTATATACAAAACATTCCTTGCAGGGCTTTTCAGGACAAAGGCAGTTGTCTCAGCCCCAGTGGTGGGTTTTCCCCCCGTCCCCTTAATGGGGACAGACTGATAGTCAGAAGCTCATGGTAGCCAATAAAGCTGCATCAGTAACATCAATACAGGAATGCTTTTCTTTTTGTGTGTATGTTAGTCACTTAGTAGTGTCCGACTATTTGCGAACCCATGGACTAGCCTGCCAGGCTCCTCTGTCCATGGAATTCTCTAGGCAAGAAGACTGGAGTGGGTGGCCATTCTCTTCTCCAGGGTATCTTCCTGACCCAGGGGTGGAACCTGGGTCTCCTGAATTGAAGGCAGATTCTTTACCATCTGAGCCACAAGGGAAGCCTTTTACTTTTGTGTAGTTACAGATAACAATACTTCCTTTATTACCCTTTTCTGTCTTTAACCAAATAAGAGTTGACCTTTCTGATTTAGATTTTTCATTATCATTTGTCCCTTTAATATTTGTGTGTTTGTGGGCTGTGTTTTTTTGGGGGAAACTGTACCACCAGATGACTTCCCACCCAAAAGTGCAAATTCCTAAGTCTTCCATGACCCAGCATTATAACGAAGATAGTTATTGTGGAGAGTCTGGGTTAAAACATGTACAGAACTAACCTGTGATAATGACAAATCACCTTGTGAGTGATCTCATTTGCTAGCTACAGCCGTCTTAGCTACAAGCTGCCAGGGAGATGAGATCTGGGTAAATAATCTATAATTACAGTAGAGTAATCCATAATTACGGTACAGATTGGTATAGAGAAATTTGATCCTTTGGGATGGAAAAACTTTTCCTTGGACTTGACTAATGAATTCGTTTTTAGAGAACAGATAAATACAGTGTGGCTTGCTATACTTAAAAAATATTCCCACCCTGCACATCTTTCTCAATAGATAAAGGAATGTCTCAGTTGTAGAGGTGAGCTCAACAGCTGAAGGGTGGAGCGTGAAGCCCAGCCAATGCCTCAGACCTGAGAGTAACCTGGAGCTCACTCACTGCACAGACCAGTGGACCAGAAACCGGGGTAATGAGATCATCGGCTCAGTCTTTGGACAACCTCGAGCCAACACCCTTCTCAATTCCTTGCTCTTCTCTCCCATCTCCCAAGGATCTGCTTTCTGCTCAGGCACGACAGAAACAATTCTGAGATGCTGAGTTTGAAAATAGAAACAAAATTTAAATACTGGAAGGATAAAAGGAATCAAGTTAAACATGAGCGTGGTTGCAGCTAATTAGCATGTAGGCAGCTTCCTCACAGGGAAGGTAGTGAGATATTTACTTTCTTTTTTATGAGTGGGAATAAGAGGTAAAAGATGGGGAGATTTGGTCGGGTGCTGGAGGCTTCAATATATATCACTAAGGGAAATATAAAAGGTCAAAAAATATCTGGTGCACATTCTAGAGACTGGATGAAAGCTTGTATCACTGAATTGAATTTCCAGTCAGCCAACTCGACTGTTAGTTAAGACCAGTGTTCTCATTTTCCCCCTATGTCCTTTGACATCATTTTTGACTCATTCAGGTACTGTTCTGTACTGTGCTTTAAGGGGCTTGACAAACAGTGGGAAATGGATGCATACACAAGTGTAGATATACAGTGTGAGTCCCCGTAATTCTCACTGCCATTCCCAGTCATCACCATTATTTGTAAACATTAAGTTGCATGTGTGTGTTAGTTGTTCAGTTGCATCTGACACTTTGGGACCTCATGGACTGTAGCCCTCCAGGCTCCTCTGTCCTTGGGATTCTCGGGGCAAGAAACTGGAGTTGGTTGTCATTCTCTTCTCCAGGGAATCTTCCCAACTCAAAGATTGAACTTAGGTCTCATACATTGCAGGTACACTCTCCACTCTCTGAGCTAGGGAAAGCCTAAGTTGCATAGACCATCAGCTTAAAGCTGACTATACTTTTGTGTAACTGTATATTAAAACACTGCCATGATCTGTGCTGCTGGAGCTCCTCACTGGGTTAGGGGAACCTTTGAACACAGGACAGCTGCATATTAAGGAGCACGATTCTTAGGGGTGAGAAGTGTGGCTCTGATGGAGCATGGTGACGAATGACTTTAGAGAATGAGAGGGGTAAGTGTTGGCAAGCTCCTTGTGCATCATATTCCTGTCCCCAGACTCTTTGTATCAAGAAAACTACAGACTGGTGCCCGCCTGAGAATGGTCCTCTGCGTCTTACCCCGGGACATCATTTGTAATCTGGATGTACTTACTTGTTGACTCCTGTCGCCCATTAAGCTAAGAATCTCTTTGTAGCCAGAGGCAGCATACTTGCTGGGGCTGCCATTACAGTGTATCCCAAATTTAGGGGCTTAAAACATAGTCATTTATTGTCAGTTTGGGTGTCCGTTTTGGAGGCCAGCACAGTATTCTGTTCCTGTCCCTTCAGAAGAAGAGTTCTTTGGTTAACCCAAACCTGCGTGGCATCCCTAACAAGCCCATTCTAATGCTTAATAACCCTCAACACCACCAAGTTTTCTTTGCTTCCATGTTCCCTAGGCTTCAGGTTAAATTGCCTCTTCTTGTTCCTGCTTCCATGAAGACAAAGAGCAGTTGGCCAGCGTGCTTTGTAGAACTCTTCCTGTGACAAGCATTATGAGGTTTCTTCTTTACAGTCCATCTTATAAACAAAATAATCTAACTTTCACTTTGGTTTGATTCTAACTCTGAATCTTTGTTGTGGCTCTTGTAAAACCTCTCCAGCATCTCCTACTACTGTTGCGTTAGTTATCTCAGAACTAGAGGTAAACCCCTAGGCAGGTCTGAATTCAGCAGGGTAGAGGAGAACTGACCATTATGGGTTCAGGTGTGGCTGTCTGTTTTCTTGAAGAGTCCTGTGGTGAAGTGGCAAACCTTCTTCTGAATTTCACATTTCCTTCTCACTGAGCAGTGACCCATCTGTATATCATTTCTTCGAAATATATTTATTTAATGCTTTCTTTGGGCTTGGTCCTGGGGCTAGGAGCTGGGATATGGGAGTCAACATACTGAGGCTCTGTGACAAAGACATTGTAGCCTAGAGGAAGAAATCTCAAACTCGCTCAGAATTTGGCCTCTGAAAAATTATTGAGGACCTCAAATAACTTATTTTATGTTGACTATATGTATTGATATCTCCCATATTGGAAAGGAAAACTGAGACATGTTTAAATACTCATTTAAAGATAACACTTACTCACAGCATGTTAATATAAATAATGAAAAAATAATTGTGTCTTAATGAAAAAATAGTTTTTGACATAAAGGTGAATTGTGTGAGAAGAATGACATTGTTCACCATTTTTTCAGATGCATTGTTAGTGTCTAGCTTAATAGAAGACAGCTGAATTTGCTTACCTGTTTTTGCATTCAATCTGTTGTGAGATGTTATTTTGGCTTGAGTATAAGAAGATAAGTAGCTGGGGAAGGATGAGGATTTTAATTGCTTTTCAGATAATTGTAGATATTCTTCTTTGATGCTATACCAAAATGCAGCAATTGATAGATCCTAAACATTAGTTGCAAACTGGATTTTGAAACCACATAAATTAACTTTTCATACTCTGTTAGGTTAAAGTCCATTGCTCCATGTTATTCTTTGAATGGATATTTTGTCAGTGCCCTGGTCATTTGGAAAGTATTGGCCTATTTAGTTCTGCAGGTTTTCTAAATGCTAATCTAATGTTTCATCATATCTTATCAAAAAGTTATATTTGTCAGTATCACTGATCTTATCAGAAAAATCTTGAAGTATTGGGAAACTCTCAAGGTGATAGTGACATGTTTTTCAAATTCTAATTTTCACTTGAAAGCTTGAATCTTCTTAATAATAAATGTTGTCAGTTTTCTTCCTTGAGCTGAGAGACTGACTTTGTTCATTTTTCATAAAATGTCTACCAAATACCCAAGTCTGAACAGTTAGTTTTTCAATCATTCTTTCATGGGAAAGTGAAATTCTATTTTTTTTTTAAAGTGATTTCCACTGGTAAACTATGTGCAAGTGCTTTTCCTTGAGACAACTATCATCTGTTGGTATACAGCAGAAGTGCTTTGTGCTTGCTTCTCCTTTCACCACAGAGACTGTGAAAAAGATGCACACGTAATGGCAGAAATTCATTTGAAATAATTGTTACTCTTCCAACAGATGATTTGTAAGTGAAATAGCCATTGTTTTTACAGTGAGTATGTGGTAGTGAAAAATTTATAACTTCTAGTCAAGTTGGGAGCCATGGTTTGATTTGAGCTAAGATCCCACCATATTTAATCTACCATTGTGTTTGCAACATTGGTGCCCGTCAACACAGAAAGGCAAAGAAAGTCTAAGTATTTCTATTTGAAAATAGTTTTGATGTTGTGAACAGAGTCTCAGGTATCCCTAGGGGTGTAGAGTTCATGCTTGGAGACCTGCTGGTCTAGTTTGGTCTGTAAACAGCCAAGGACAACTGCGTTTTCAGTGATTAGCTGGGGTGGTTGCTGTTCAGTCACTAAGTTGTGTCAGACTCTTTATGACCCCATGGACTATAGCACTCCAGGCTTCCCTGTCCTCACCATTTCCCGGGGTTTGCTCAAACTCATGTCCATTGAGTTGATGATCACAGCCTTGTGCAACTCAGTGAAGCTAGGAGCCATGCCTTGCAGGGCCACCTGAGATGGATGGGTAGTGGTGGAGAGTTCTGACAAAATGTGGTCCACTGGAGAAGGGAATGGCAAATCACCCCAGTATTCTTGCCTCAAGAACTCCATGAACAGTATGAAAAGGTAAAAAGGTATGACACCAGAAGATGAGCCCCCAGGTCGGTAGGTGTCCAATATGTTACTGGGGAAGGGTGAAGAAAGAGCTCCAAAAGAATGAAGAGGCTGGGCCACGGTGGAAATGATGCTCAGTTCTTGATGTGTCTGGTGGTGCAAGTAAAAGCTAGAGTAGGCATAGTAAAATTAAGAGCTGGGAGAGTCAGGAAATGATGCTCTGAAGAGATGACATCTAAAGTAAGTGCTAGAATGTAAAACTTAGAAGGTGTTAGGAAACTGAAGAAAGGGTGGTCAGAGACCAAAAACCAAGTGTGCAGGAAATGACTGGAAGGTGAAAAGCATGGCACTTTCATTGCTCTGCAAGGGAGTCAAAGGGTTTGCAGAGTGTAATGTGAGGATGCCGACATAAACAAACTGAAGGCGACAAGCAGGGGCCAATTAGGTACAGCCACACGCGCTGTGTAATGATAGTTAGAATTGAAGACTCCTTAGCTGTCGAAGTATTCTCAGGAAGAAAGCAGAGTGGCCTAAATTAAGGCAGTATTATTGGGGCTGAAGAGAGTGTGTGGATTCAAGATACATTGATGAAATCTGAGTGGTTAATTGGATGTCAAGGGTAAGGGAGAGAGAAGTCAGAGATGATGCCCCAGTCACTAGTTTAGGATGTGCTGTTAGAGGGTGCACTGGAGAGAAGCAAGTTTGGAAGTGAGAAAAATAATGAGTGTAATTTGACATGTTACTTTTCTTCATCCCTGCCATCAATAGCGGCTTTCAAGAAAAGATGACTCTTTCCTACAATGGTGTAATACTAGCCTTGCAGATAAAGTTGGAACAAAACTTGTATTTTTCAAAGCATCTTGGAACCTCCGTGCATTTAGGAGCCTATATTACAAAGACCATGTTTCCAAAAGAAATCCTTAGCATTTTTCCTCAAAGTCTGGGATACTTGGGGTGATAATGTTGGCTGTAACCTATTGATAGTAGAAATACCATGAATCTTACTCGTGCTTTGAAGCTCACAAAGTGAATTCATGTTAAATCATGAAATACCTATGAGGTGGGTACTCTTGTTATGCAATGACATACACCCCACCATGGTATACCCAGGAGTCTCCATATATGACCATGAACAGGCTTGGTCAGGGGACATGGGATCAGCTATGCTCTTTCTCTTCTTGCCTCAGCTGCCTGTCCCAAAAGTTGCTACACTCATGCAGTTTGTCAGCTACTGCCGTTGAAGCAAGGACGAAACTAAAGAGCCTCTTGATGAAAGTGAAAGAGAAGAGCAAAACAGTTGGCTTAATACTCAACATTCAGAAAACTAAGATCATGGCATCTGGTCCCATCACTTCATGGCAAATCGATGGGGAAACAGTGGAAACAGTGTCAGACTTTATTTTTTTGGGCTCCAAAATCACTGAAGATGGTGACTGCAGTCATGAAATTAAAAGATTCTTGCTCCTTGAAAAAAAAGCTATGACCAACCTAGACAGCATATTAAAAAGCAGAGACATTACTTTGCCAACAAAGGTCCATCTAGTCAAAGCTATGGTTTTTCCGGGAGTCGTGTGAATGTGAGAGTTGGTCTATAAAGAAAGCTGAGCACCGAAGAATTGATGCTTTCAACCTGTGATGTTGGAGAAGACTCTTGAGAGTCCCTTGGACTGCGAGGAGATAAAAGCAGTCCATCCTAAAGGAAATCAGTCCTGAATATTCATTGGAAGAACTGATGCTCAAGCTGAAACTCCAATACTTTGGACACCTGATGCAAAGAACTGACTCATTTGAAGACCCTGATGCTGGGAAAGATTGAAGGCAGGAGGAGAAGGGGATTACAGAGGATAAGACGGTTGGATGGGATCACCAACTCAATGGACATATGTCTAAGTAAACTCCGGGAGTTGATGATGAATGAGGAAGCCTCGCGTCCTGCAGTTCATGGGGTCACAAAGAGTCAGAAATGACTGAGCAACTGAACTGAACAGTTGAATCTTCCAAAAGCAGCCTCATATGCCAAGCTCTGGATATTTTTTCTGATTTCCCATTCCCTGGGAGAGTTGGTGAGCTTCCCTGGTGACTCAGGGGGTAAAGAATCTGCCTGCAATGCAGGAGACCCAGGTTTGATTACTGGGTCAGGAATATCCCCTGGAGGAGGAAATGGGAACCCACTCCCTATTCTTGCCTGGAGAATCCCATGGATAAAGGAGCCTGGTAGGCTCCAGTCCATGGGGTCACAAAGAATCAGACATGACTGAAAGACCAACACTTTGAGAGAGCTGGTTCCTCCATTGGGTTTCCTTGCTGATGTAATAGAGCCTTCCTCTTGGCAGAGCTGCAGTGGCATCTGTTGGGAGTGATGTTGAATATCTCTTTCCCACTTGTATGCTCTTAGAAATCTTACTCATTTTCCAAATTCTTTAGTAAAATATCTCTTAATAGGTTCTATTTTGACCTAGACCCTCTGACACTGCATTCAGTTAAATTCCAACCTCCTTTTCTGCAACCCCAGCCCATTATAAGTGGCAATCTGTCTAAAGTGTTTTCCCCTGACCTTCCTGAAAACTCTCAGCATTCTTTTCAGTGCTTCTTGGCTATTAACAGAAGACAGGAAGTGCTGCCTTCTTCCTGTCTGTGGATATGGCAAAGTCAGCAGCACTTCACACTACTTATTCTTTCGTATGCTTTCTTGCATTCCTCATTCATTCAGCCAGCTTTACTTTTTTTTTTCTTTTTTTTTTTTAGCTTTAAGTGCTGATTTTCTTCCCTACAGGGGTTCTTAGAAAGCCCTGGCACAAGGTATGGGGTCCTTTTATTGTCCATCAGACTTTCTTGTGAGGACAAAGTGAGCTAGACAATCGATTTACATCTCTGATGCCAAGAATGGTTCATTTAGATGAATTCTTCTCAGAGGATTTTATTTCCTATTTCTTGTTTTTTCAAGTAGATGTGAGAAAGTTAAATATGATTAGAGCAGGAGAAGCAAGATGAAGTAAGAGTAGGTCAGTTCATTATTTCCACTTGAGACTTTTATGCCTAGTTTTTCTTTTAATATTTTACTGAGGAGGAAAAAAAAAAGGGAAATAGGTTATAAAGTGTTTGTGTGGGATGGACTCACCAAAGCTGTGTGTTCCTTCTACCAGAGGTACCCTGCTGGCTATTTGCCCTCTTACACACCCACACCCCTTTCTCATTCCTCCTCTGCCCAGCTCTGTTTTCCTCCCTTACCATAGTCTCATCACTTGCTTACTTAATCTCCAGTGTAACTGGTTAATTAGAAGGGGAAAAACACCTCCTTCCAGTATCCCAGGCTCCACACAACTCTTGGGGATAAGAAAGACCAGGATGTCTAAAGTAAATCAAAAAGAGAAAGACAAATATAGTATATTAAAGCATGTATATGGAATCTAGAAATATGATACTGACAATCCTACATGCAGGGCAGCAAAGCAGACACAGACATAAAGAACAGATTCTCCTCGATGGAAGGAGAGGGTGAAATGATTTGAGAGAATAGCTCTGAAACATAGACAGTACTATATGTAAAGTCTTCCCTTGTAGCTCAGTTGGTAAAGAATCCACTTACAATGTAGAAGACCCGGATTCGATTCCTGAGTTGGGAAGATCCCCTGGAGAAGGGAATGGCAACCCACTCCAGTATTCTTGCCTGGAGAACCTTATGGACTGTAGCCTGCCAGGCTCCTCTGTCCATGGAATCACAAGAGTTGGACACGACTTAGCGACTAAACCACCACCACCACTATATGTAAAATAGATAGGCAGTGGGAGTTTGATGTATGACACAGGGAACCCAAAGTCGGTGCTCCATGACAACCTGGAGGGATGGGGTGGGGAGGGAAGTGTGGGAGAGGGGTTCAGGAGGGAGGGGACACATGTATGCCTATTGCCAATTCATCTTGATGTATGGCAAAAACCATCATGATATAATTATCCTCCAATTAAAATAATTAAAAAGATAAGGGCCACTGGGTGGGATTATGAGATTGTTTTAGCAGAAGGACAAAAGAAGCTGATGCAAAATTCCCAAAAGATTTAGGGTATTCCCTCAGATACTGAGAAGATAAAGGGGTTTGTTGGTTCTAGGAGTAGCTGAGACCAGCACCCAATAATCAGCTTCCACATGGAGTGTCATAAGAAGCAGTGGTGGACACTGTAGTAAGTGGTGATGTAGGAACTGCTCACTAACATTGTATGCTTGGAAGTTGAGGGAAATTTGCATGGAAGTTATGGAGTTGCCATTTTTCAAGAAGTGGTGACTTAAGGAGGGCAGAGTAAGAAAAGTCAGGCTTTCTGAAGATGTTCTCAATTCCAGTACACCAGAAGAAATGTGATGAAGTCTCAGATTGGTGGCGGGATTCAATAATAACAAAGGATTACTGCTGTCATAGTGGGATGGTTTCTGAACGTATGAAATTTGATTTAAGGAAACAGAGGAAAGTAACTTTTTTTTTTTTAACATCCAGTATTGCAGGGTAAAATTCATGTCCATTATAGATTTTTGTTTTGTATGACCTCAGTTATCAAATAATATTGATGATAGTAATAACAGCAGCTAGTATTTATCAAACTATCACTATGGAACAGACACTAAGCTAAATGTTTTACTTTAGTCAATTGCATTTTTTACAACAAATTTACAAGGACATTGTTACTATGAATCCCTTTTTATGGGTAGAGAACAGAGACTGGACAATTCACCTAACTCCTTGCAGTTCACGGTGATTAAGTAGAAGAGTTACATAGGCTTGAATTCTCCAGTCACCTCTTCCTATTCTGCTTAAACTTTATGCTGTGCCATCTGTCTGTTGTCCAAAGAATTGACAAATAGATGAATATTCATCCAGAATAGGCTTGGACAGCTATCTGTGACTCTTAATTGATACCTTTGAATGGAAAGAAAGTTGGAACATATTTTAAAAGTTTAAGTAGCTTAAAGATCTTTATAGGAAAGAAGTAAAGAGATTATTATTGTTGTTCCATCTCTCAGTCCTATATGACTCTTTGCGACCCCATGAACTGCAGCTTGTCAAGCTTCCCTGTCCTTCACAGTCTTCCAGAATTCGCTCAAACTCATGTCCATTGAGTCAGTGATGCCATCCAACCACCTCATCCTCTGTCATCCCCTTCTCCTCCTGCCCTCATTCTTTCCTAGCATCAGGGTCTTTTCTAATGAGCTGGCTCTTCACATCAGGTAGCCAGACTATTGGAGCTGTGCCAGTATGTACATGTTAGTACATCATTTAGTACATTTAAGCTGCATCATTGTTCTTATTATTCCCAGGTTCCTCCCCCTTTTCTATGACACCATGAAATTTCTTTCCTCCTGCATTTTGGGTTTGTGCATATTATACAAGGAGCTCTCCACAGTGTGGTACACTAAACTGGTGAGAACTATCTCCCATCAAAGAAAGAATAGTACAATTAAAATACCTCTCTCAATCTTGAAACAAGAAAAATCACCTGGTGTCAGAAATAAAGAAGAAACTCAAAGATAATGCCATCCTAATCTAGTAAAGGAGAGATTGGAAAACATTTCTATGAAGGGCCAGATAGTAAGTCCATTATGGTCCCTGTTGTAGCTACTCAGTTCTGTCATTCTACCTCAAAAGTGGTCAGAGACAATTCATAAATGAATGAGTCAGACTGTGTAGCCAGAAAACTTTATTTGAAGAAACAGCAGGCCATTGTTTGTTGACCCCTAGAGTAGAAAATCGAGCCAGCATAGTAAGTCCTATTAAGGGGCTGGAGATTGAGATTTTAATGCCAGATAGCTATAGGAGAATGAACCTTGGGGCCTGCATAAGATGGGGGACTAGAAATGAGGTAATTGCATTAATCTGAGTCCTTTGAAGGCCTAGCCCATACTTGAACACCCCCTTTTAGCTCTTCTCATTTGTTGAAAAAAACTCTTTGCTCAGAAAACTAGTGTCTGCTAAGTCCCATGGCTGCAATCATCCTCTGGCCCAGGGACATAACAGAGAGGGTCTGGATGGATGAGACTAAGGGTCTTCATTGCACACACATGAATCACACTATTCACTTTCAGCAGAAAAGAATTTCCAGGGGGTCCAGAGAGCTAGAATCTGAAGCTACCAACTAGGTAGAATGCCTAGCCCACCACAGGGCGTCACTACCATTTACCACCTATAATCTTGTTCATGGGATGTGGGAAGCTCCACCACCACCCTTGCTCCTGGGCTCTGCAACCATGTGTGCTAGAATAGTTAGTCCTCTTCTCACAGCCACTTCTGCCTGGCTGTCATGTACAAGCTTAATGCATGTGTATGACTCCTTGTTAGAATCTGCACTGCTTAGGAATCTAGAGAGATGAGTCTTTTCTGCCTCAAGAAAGAGGGTCTTTAAATGTGGAAAGTTAATAAAATATAAGGAAAATATTCAAAGATGTTGGATAACTAAAGCTGATTAAAATCCACAGGGATGAAGATTTTCAGTATTCTGTGAGAAATAAAATTCTAGTCTATATCACATGTCAGAAACCAGTCTCTTATATTTCCTAAGGGGGAAGAAAAGCCAAAAAAATGTGAAACCCTTGGCCCATTGGTAGAGATGGACAAACTCCCTAATTTTCTTAAGTATGTCTTTATAGTCTTAGTATATTTGAAGCAAGATCCAAATCTTACAGGTAGTTTTTCCCTAGTTTTATTGAGATCAGTTCAGTTCAGTCGCTCAGTCATGTCTGACTCTTTGTGACCCCTGCTCATGAACCGCAGCACTCCAGGCCTCCCTGTCCATCACCAACTCCCGGAGTTTACCCAAACTCATGTCCATTGAGTCGCTGATGCCATCCAACCATCTCTTCCTCTGTCGTCCCCTTCTCCTCCTGCCCCCAATCTTTCCCAGCATCAGGGTCTTTTCCAGTGAGTCAGCTCTTCGCATCAGGTGGCCAAAATATTGGAGTTTCAGCTTCAGTATCAGTCCCTCCAATGAACACCCAGGACTGATCTCCTTTAGGATGGACTGGTTGGATCCCCTTGCAGTCCAAGGGATTCTCAAGAGTCTTCTCCAACACCACAGTTCAAAAGCATCAATTATTTGGTGCTCAGCTTTCTTTATAGTCCAACTCTCACATCCATACATGACTTTTGGAAAAACCATAGCCTTAGATGGACCTTTGCTGACAATGTCTCTGCTTTTTAATATGCTATCTAGGTTAGTCATAACTTTCCTTCCAAGGAATAAGTGTCTTTTAATTTCATGGCTGCAGTCACCATCTGTACTGGTTTTGGAGCCCCCAAAATAAAGTCAGCCACTGTTTATTGAGATAGAGTTGACATATATATCACTGTATAAGTTTAAGGTATATAGCATAATGATCTGACTGTGAAACGATTATCACAAGTTTAGTGAACATCCATTACCTCATAGATACAAAATCAAAGAAATAGAAAAAAAAAATTTCCTTGTGGTGAGAACTCCTAGGAATTACTGTTTTAACAACTTTCATATATACAGTTGTTGCTCAGTCGTGTCTGACTCTTTAAGGCTCCATGAACTGCAGCACGCCAGGCTTCCCTGTCCTTCACCATCTCCCAGAGCTTGTTCAAACTCATGTCCATTGAGTCAGTGATGCCATCCAACCATCTCATCCTCTGTCATCCCCTTCTCCTCCTGCCCTCAATCTTTCCCAGCATCAGGGTCTTTTCCAGTGAGTCAGCTCTTCGCATCAGGTGGCCAAAATATTGGAGTTTCAGCTTCAGTATCAGTCCCTCCAATGAACACCCAGGACTGATCTCCTT
>NW_011495057.1:7035110-7035772 GCF_000754665.1 Bison bison bison | reverse complement strand
TTGCCATTTCCTTCTCCAATGCATGAAAGTGAAAAGGGAAAGTGAAGTCGCTCAGTCGTGTCCGACTGCAGCCCACCAGGCTCCTCCGTCCATGGGAGTTTCCAGGCAAGAGTACTGGAGTGGGTCGCCAGTGCCTTCTCCAAGCATTTTACCTGATGGCTTTAATATTTATGACAATCATTGTCTGTATCCATTATTTATTTCATTACAGGTTTTGAAAGAGTGGTTTCCTAGGTCTGTAATTCCTTGTGCATTTTAAAGAACAGTCTCTCAACAACTATCTAAAATATAGTTAGCCCAGAAAGACAAATCTTTGATTTTTTTAAAATCAGCTTTCAGAGGGAGTTGGGGCTCCAGCAACTTCCAAAGATGACCAATGCTCTTCAAAAATTTTACAAACATAATTTCATGGATCTTTAATATTATCTGAAGGCATGAGCTTTAGAAGTGTATTTGATGGGTTTTGATACATTCATTCTTTTCCTTGCTCAAACTGTTCTGGCTTTTGGTCAGTGAGAGCTCCTTCACATTGGCCCCTGTGATCTTTCTAGTCTTTGGTAGCCTCTGAACTTTCTGACCTGACAAGGTATCTCTGGCTTATTTTATATGTTTCCAAGATTTGGAGTAAGAAAGGAGCCCTGGTTCTTTGTCATGGCAAATGG
>NW_011495057.1:7033932-7035010 GCF_000754665.1 Bison bison bison | reverse complement strand
CTTTGCATCAGATGGCCAAAGTATTGGAGCTTCAGCAACAGTCCTTTCAATGAATATTCAGGATTATTTCCTTTAGGATTGACTGGTTTGATCTCCTTGCAGTCCAAGGGACTCTCAAGAGTGTTCTCCAACATCACAGTTCAAAAGTGTCAATTCTTTGATGCTCAGCCTTCTTTATGGTCCAACTCTCACATCCATACATGACCACTGGAGAAACCGTAGCTTTGACTTTACATGAGTAGCATGGATTATATTTATCATTTTGTACATTATACCCCTAGTACTTAGCTATCTTGTAGTTGGAAGTTTGTACCTTTTGACATCCTTCCTCTATCCCCTCCCTCCACCTCCTGCCTCTGGTAACCCTAAATCTGTTCTATTTTTCTATGAGTTTGTTTTTGAGTTATATTTTATCTGCAACAGAATCATATAACATTTCCTGTTACACAATATAGTGATTCAATGTTTCTGTACATTTCAAAATGCATGATAAGTACAGTTGTTACTGTCATGATACAAAGAGGTTACATTATTATTGATTGTTTCCCACACTGTACATCTGTGACTCACTTCAGTTTTGCAACTGGAAGTTGATTCCTTGCAATCTCCCTTGCCTATTTCTCTCCTTTTCCTACCCCATCCTGTCCGGCTCTCTCTCTATAACTCTTGTTTCTGTTTTGTTTGTTAATTTGTCTTTTAGATTTCACACCTTGTCTTTTATGTCTCACTATTATTACCCTGGTTTCCTTTTCATTCCTTTGATTTGTTCCAGAAAATTGGTTCATTTTTTTTTTTCAAGTAGAAAGACCCCATTTTAGATTCAAGAATGTTTTCTTTCTGTGTCCTTTAGATTGTTTATCTTCCACATTTCCTGTAAGTTAGTAGTACAGTCTAGAGAATGCCTATTCACATGAGGTTTTTGTCTGGATAAGAATGCTCCACCAGTGGTGCTGTGTCCTTCCTGCTCTGTTCGAACACAGGCATCTAAGTCTGGTTGGTGGTTCTTTCAGTGATGCCAAGATGACGTCAATGGTTTAGGCCATTGTGGCTCATTCACCTACTCTCAAATTACCCATTA
>NW_011495057.1:7028586-7033055 GCF_000754665.1 Bison bison bison | reverse complement strand
CATGGCAAATGGACCATAGAGGCCAGGGTGATGTCTGTGTTCATTGCTTCTGGGATGTTATTGGTTCTTGGCTTTTCCAATACACAAAGCAGGAAGACTTTTTTTTTTTGAAGGAAAAAATACAGTGTTTATACTGATATTTCTAACTTTATTTAAAAACCTTTTTGAAATTAGGGACTGGTTACAGACATATAAAGCAAGATGCTGAGTTTACCCAGAGATAATAAGAGTAGGCCCAGAAAACAAAAGGGAAGAGACAGAGGCTTAAGAATTTATTATTTTAGAAGTGGGGCCCTCAGGGACCGAAAGTACCCATATAAGGACCATGATGAAAGCAATTGCAGCCTCCAAGGTGATACACTCGTCCTTATGTCAGTGTCTTTCCAGGCCTGCTGGTCATCTAAATGTTATTTTCTAGGAGATTTCTCCAAAAGGGCTCGTCTGATTTCTTATAGGAGGGTTAAGTGTCTGTGTCCTTTACACTTGAGATTCAGGTCAGCTGCCTATTAAATCTTGATTCTTTCTTCTACATTCTTAAACTATTACTCCATTATTTTTTAAATTAAAAAAAATTTTTAATGTAATTTTTTAACAAAGTATGGTTTGATAAAAGTGTGGTTTATAGTGTTGTGTTAGTCTCAGGTGTACAGAAAATTGATTTATACATATATCTATCTGCCTATCTATCTCTCTCTCTATATATTGTTTTTTAGATTCTTTTCCCTTATTGGTTATTACAAAGTATTAAGTATACTTTGTATATACAGTGCTATACAGTAAGTCCTTGTTGGTTATCTGTTTTATACATGGTCATGTTTATCTGTTACTCCATTATGTACTAGCATAAAAATTAACACTAAAAATGCACTTTTTGCCTATCTGATTTTCTCTCTTGTAAGTCCCTTGGTTTGTTCCCTGTGGGCCCAAAGACTTTGCTTTAAAGTCCAGTTAACATTTCAGAGTATGTCATTCTGGATTGTTGTCACCAGATAATCATTGTTCCCTTTCACAAAAATAATTGGGGGTGGGGGTAGTAAATTTTCTGAGTTTTAGTATTTGCTTTGTTTCATTGGATTTTCTTTTTAGCAACCATTTTATATACATATTGGCTCTTCTTGTCCAGCAACTATTTGCCCCTCCCTCCAAATACATTTTATCCCTTTGCTTTCTTTTGATTATAAATTTTCTTTGCTTTTACCTCCTACCTCTCACAAAGAATTATCTGTTTCCTCTTGCATGAATTGTAATTCAGGCTTCATGTCTGAAATGATTTTGTATTTTATTTCTAATTCTTTCCTTTGTTCTCCTCCCATATCTGACTTTTTCAGTCTTAACTTTGGATATTATGTAAATTTAAAAATATATGAAAATTTCTTTTAGTTTGTTTGAAGTAGCTATAGCTTTCATCTGTTTGGTGACTTTACCTTCTTTCAATCTGGAGGGACATTTTTGTGCTCCTCCTCATGTGTGTGTATGTGGCGTTTGACACAGTTCTGTTTATTGCTCATTTCTGTGAGATATTAGATTTAATGAATTTTGAGGAGGCCAGGGTGGGTCAGATTAGCTTTTTTTAGCTTCACAAATCTAAACCTGCCTTTTAAATTTTTTTATCTTTGTCAGATGTTTACAAATCAAACTTAAATATGGTCTATTGTTTTCAGTCTCTTTCCCCTATCTGTATCTTCCTTTATCCTTTACTTCCATGGATTTTGACTTGCAAAGTTTGGAACCTGTTGCCAACTGTCCTCAGGATGAGGCTTTTCCTGAAAGGGGTCTTTCTGTGTTAAGTGAGCTTGGATCCTCAGAGCTCCAGCCTCTTCAGATGTACATCTTCTAATTGTCTGTGAGCATTCAAAATCTCAATTTTATTTTGGTGTGTCAAACTTTGCGGTAAATACCTATCAATTGTTTATTCACTGAGCCATCAGGAAAGCCAAAGAATCTGCCTGCAATACAGAAGACCCAGGTTCCATCCCTGGGTCGGGAAGACCCCCTGGAGAAGGAAATGGCAACCCACTCCAGTATTCTTGCCTGGGAAATCCCACAGACGGAGGAGACTTAGGCTTCCTTGATTTTCAGGTCTGGCAGGCAGCCCACTACTTTCCTCTCCTACAGAGATGCTCTTAGCATTGTTATCCACATACCTTTCCATCTGGGGGCTACTTGTCACATAATTTTGATGTAAATATTTCTCTGTATTTTTGGTTCTGCATTCCCAGCTGCTCTGTCCTTTTTTCTGAGGGTATTTGAAGAGATTTTTAAAAAGATAACACTGCGGCCTCAGTGTTCTCCCCAGTTCCTTCTGATTCACATTACTTGTTTCTTGTTTTTACTTCAGTTGTGTATGTTACTAGTACTTTTATGCTGAAATCTTGATTCATGCTGCTATTGATATAATGACTCTATTTTGACATATATTTATGATAAGGAGAAGGCAATGGCACCCCACTCCAGTACTCTTGCCTGGAAAATCCCATGGATGGAGGAGCCTGGTAGGCTATAGTCCATGGGGTCACTAAGAGTCGGACACGACTAAGAGACTTCACTTTCACGTTTCACTTTCATGCATTGGAGAAGGAAATGGCAACCCACTCCAGTGTTCTTGCCTGGAGAGTCCCAGGGATGGCGGAGCCTGGTGGGCTGCCGTGTATGGGGTTGCACAGAGTTGGACACGACTGAAGTGACTTAGCAGCAGCAACAGTACTTTTATGCTGAAATCTTGATTCATGATGCTATTAATATAATGACTCTGTTTTGACATATATTTATAATAACTTCAAAATAAAGATAAGATTACTGCACTCAACTTGAGTTCTTTACATTTATTATTTATCTTAAAATAAGGTGCTACAGTTGTCTTGGTTTGCCTAGGATTTTCCTGCTTTTAGCACTGAAAATCTTGTGTGCCAAGAAACCCCTCAGTCCTGGGTAAGATCTAGACCGTTGGTTATTTTATGTATGTGACTAAAAATAGATGCCAAAACCCTAATGAAAAATTCGTTGGAAACTACGTGGTTTGAGTGTGATATGCCAATAGTTTGATAAACAGACTCACTTTTTTCAGTATTTTAATTTTGTTTTTACTTTAAACAAAAACATTTAAATAGCCTAAAAGTCAAATCTACAGAACAAGGTATCTTTAAAATCCTATTTTCAACTCTTTCATGCTGTCCATGTCCAGGTGACCATCTTTATTGGGTTTTTGATTTATCCTTCCATTATTTCTCTTTGAGAATGTAAACATATCTTTGTATATTTACATATTCCCACTTTATAAAATAGAAATTGATGTTATACTCTGTATTCTGCACTTGACATTGTCTCTTATAAATACATGTTGGATTGTGTTTGTTAGTACAGTTATTTTCACAATATTGATTCTTCCTACCCCGGAACATGGACTATCTCTCCATCTGTTTATGTCATCTTTGATTTCCTTCATTAGTGTCTTATAATTTTCTGTGTACAGTTCTTTTGTCTCCTTAGGTAAGTTTATTCCTAGATACTTAATTCTTTTTGTTGAAATGGTGAATGGGATTGATTTCTTAATTTCTCTTTCTGATTTTTCAATGTTAGTATATAGAAATGCAAGTGATTTTTGTATCCTGCAGATTTGCCAAATTCACTGATTAACTCTAGTAATTTTCTGATACTCTCTTTAGACTTTTTTATGTACAGTATCATGTCATTTGCAAACAGTGAGAGCTTTGCTTCTTCTTTTCTGATCTGGATTCCTTTTATTTCTTTTTCTTCTCTGATTGCCCTAGCTAGGACTTCCAGAGCTGTGTTGAATAATAGTGGTGAAAGAGGACACCCTTATCTTGTTCCTGATCTTAGGGGGAAAATTCTTTCAGTTTTTGATCATTGAGAATAATGTTTGCTGTTCAGTTCAGTTCAGTCACTCAGTTGTGTCCAACTCTTTGCGACCCCATGAATCGCAGCACATCAGGCCTGCCTGTTCATCACCAACTCCCAGAGTTCACTCAGACTCATATCCATCGAGTTGTGGATGCCATCCAGCCATCTCATCCTCTGTCGTCCCCTTCTCCTGCCCCCAATCCCTCCCAGCATTAGAGTCTTTTCCAATGAGTCAACTCTTCGCATGAGGTGGCCAAAGTACTGGAGTTTCAGCTTTAGCATCATTCCTTCCAAAGAACACCCAGGGATGATCTCCTTCAAAATGGACTGGTTGGATTTCCTTGCAGTCTAAAGGACTCTCAGGAGTCTTCTCCAACACCACAGTTCAAAAGCATCAATTCTTTTGCGCTCAGCTTTCTTCACAGTCCAACTCTCACATCCATACATGACCACTGGAAAAACCATAGCCTTGACTAGATGGACCTTTGTTGGCAAAGTAATGTCTCTGCTTTTGAATATGCTGTCTAGGTTGGTCATAACCCTCCTTCCAAGGAGTAAGCGTCTTTTAATTTCATGGCTGCAGTCACCATCTGCAGTGATTTTGGAGCCCA
>NW_011495057.1:7027970-7028121 GCF_000754665.1 Bison bison bison | reverse complement strand
TTCTCATGATGTACTCTGCATGTAAGTTAAATAAGCAGGGTGACAGTATACAGCCTTGATGTACTCCTTCTCCAATTTGGAACCAGTCTGTTGTTCCATGTCCAGTTCTAACTGTTGCTTCCTGACCTGCATACAGGTTTCTCAAGAGGCA
>NW_011495057.1:6998334-7027870 GCF_000754665.1 Bison bison bison | reverse complement strand
AAAGTTTATTGTGATCCACACAGTCAAAGGCTTTGGCATAGTCAATAAAGCAGAAGTAGATATTTTTCTGGAACTCTCTTGCTTTTTCCATGATCCAGCGGATGTTGGCAATTTGATCTCTGGTTCCTCTGCCTTTTCTAAAGCCAGCTTGAACATCTGGAAGTTCACAGTTCACGTATTGCTGAAGCCTGGCTTGGAGAATTTTGAGCATTACTTTACTAGCGTGTGAGATGAGTGCAATTGTGCGGTAGTTTGAGCATTCTTTGGCATTGCCTTTCTTTGGGATTGGAATGAAAACTGACCTTTTCCTGTCCTGTGACCACTGCTGAGTTTTCCAAATTTGCTGGCATATGGAGTGCAGCACTTTCACAGTATCATCTTTCAGGATTTGAAATAGCTCAACTGGAATTCCATCACCTCCACTAGCTTTGTTCGTAGTGGGCTTATCATATATGGCCTTTACTATGTTAAGGTATGTTCCTTCTATGTCCATTTTTTAAGAGTTTTAATCATATATCAGTGCTGAATTTGTCAAAGGCTTTTTCTGCATCTATGGAGATTATCATATGGTTTTTAAATTTGTTGGTATGATATATCACATTGATAGATTTGCATAATTGAAGAATCCTTGCATCCCTGGAATAAACCCAACTTGATCATAGTGTATGAGCTGTTTAACGTGTTACTGAATTCTGTTTGCTAAAATTTTGTTGAGGATTTTTGCATCTGTGTTCATCAATGATATTCTCCTATAGTTTTCTTTTTTTGTGTTGTGTTTGTTTGGTTTTGGTACCAGGGTGGTGGTGGCCTCATAGAGTGAGTTTGGAAGTGTTCCTTCCTATGCAGTTTTTTGAAAGAGTTTTAGAAGGATAGGCATTAGCTCTTCTCTAAATGTTTCATAGAATTCTCCTGTGAAGCCATCTGGTCCTGGGCTTTTGTTTTTTGGAGATTTTTTTTATCACAACTTCAATTTCAGTGTTTGTAATTGGGTTGTTCATAATTTCTGTTTCTTCCTGATTCAGGCTTGGAAGATTTAACTTTTTAAACAATCTGTCCATTTCTTCCAGGTTATCCATCCTGGATCATGATTCCTATCAAATTACCAATGGCATATTTCACAGAACTAGAACAAAAACCTTCACAATTCATATGGAAACAGTAAAGACCCTGAATAGTCAAAGCAGTCTTGAGAAAGAAGAATGGAGCTGGAGGAATCAATCTTCCTGACTTCAGATTATACTACACAGCTACAGTCATCAAGACACTATGGTACTGGCACAAAAACAGAAATATAGACCAAGGAACAAGATAGAACACCCAGAAATGAACCCATGCACCTAAGGGTACCTTACTTTTGACAAAGGGACAAGAATATACAATGGGGCAGAGACAGCCTCTTCAATAAATGGTGCTGGGAAAACTGGACAGCTACATGTGAAAGCATGAAATCAGAACACTTCCTAACACTACACACAAACTCAAAATGGATTAAAGACCTAAATGAGAGAACAGAAGCTATAAAACTCTTAGAGGAAAACATAGGCAGAACACTTGATAACATAAATCAAAGCAAGGTCCTCTATGACCCACCTCCTAGAGTAATGGAAATAAAAGCAAAAGTAAACAAGTGGGACCTGATTAAACTTAAAAACTTTTGCACAGCAAAGGAAATTATAAGCAAGGTGAAAAGACAATCCTCAGAATGGGAGAAAATAATAGCAATGGAACAACTGACAACAGATTAATTTCCAAGGTATACAAACAGCTCATACAACTCAATACCAGAAAAACAAACAACCCAATCAAAAAGTGGGAAAAAGACCTAAACAGACATTTGTCCAAAGAAGACATACAGATGGCTAACAAACACAGGAAAAGATGCTCAACGTCACTCATTATTAGAGAAATGCAAATCAAAACTACAATGAGGTATCACCTCACACAGGTCAGAAAGTCTACAAACAATAAATGCTGGAGAGGATGTGAAGAAAAGGAAACACTCTTGCACTGTTGGTGGGAATGTAAATTGACACAGCCACTATGGAAGATGATATGGAGATTCCTTAAAAAACTAGTAATAAAACCACCATATGACCCAGCAATCCCACTCCTAGGCATAAACCCTGAGGAAACCAAAATTGAAAAAGACACATGTATCCACTGTTCACTGCAGCACTATTTACAATAGCTAGAACATGAAAGCAACCTAGGTGTCCATCGACAGATGAATGGATAAAGAAGCTGTGATACATACACGCAGTGGAATATTACTCAGCCGTAGAAAGGAATGCATTTGAGTCAGTTCTAATGAGGTGGATGAACCTAGAGCCTATTATATAGAGTGAAGTCAGTCAGAAAGAGAAAGATAAATATTGTATTCTAACGCATATATACAAATCTAGAAAAATGGTACTGAAGAATTTATTTACAGGGCAGCAATGGAGAAACAGAGAATAGACTTATGGACATGGGGAGAGGGGAGGAGAGGGTGAGATGTATGGAAAGAGTAACATGGAAACTTACATTACCTGTGTAAAATAGATAGCCAACGGGAATTTGCTGTATGGCTCAAGAAACTCAAACGGGCTCTGTATCAACCTAGAGGGGTGGGATGGGGAGGGAGATGGGAGGGAGGTTCAAAAGGGAGGGGATATATGTATACCTATGGCTGATTCGTGTTGAGGTTTGACAGAAAACAACAAAATTCTGTAAAGCAATTATCCTTCAATTAAAAAATACATGCTGGAGATAATTTCATATCAATGCCATAGATTTTATTCTTTACATTTTAAAGATAAACATACTCCATAATGTGGATGAACCTTAGTTTATTCAGCCTGCCTTTGTTGATGGTTATTAGCTTGTGTTTAGTCTTTTACTATTGTGAATGATAGCACAACAACTAGATTTCTTCAGATATCATTTCTTTGTCAGTTTATCATTGGAACAGAATTCTGAAAGTGGAATGGGCTACTCGGTCAGATGATGATGATGAACTGTGTGTGTGTCTGTATGAATATATAATATTACCACATTTCTCTTTATAAGAATTGTACCATTTTGAATTCCTGTTAGTGAGTTATGAAAGTACCTGTTTTATTGACACAGTGTATGTTGCTATGCTTTTGAATATTAGACAACATGTGTAAGAAATGGTACTTCTAACTATTAATTTTCTGAATATGAATGAATTTGAGCATATTTTTCTATGACTAAGTGTCACATTTTGTTTAGGCCCTTTTCCTTTTTTTTTTTTTTCTATTGATGGTGTTTTTTCTTCTTGGTGTTTAGAAGCTCTTTATTTGGAAGAACTATTAACCCTTTGTGGTATAAGTTGCACCAGCTTAAACTAAGTTCTTATAAGGCTTAAATGTTTTCTTATCCCATGGTATCCAGACAGGATGTTTGAGAAAGGACTCACTCCTGTCATTACTTAGCAGGCATTTCTTCATTACAGATTCAGTACTGAGGTTCTAAGGTGTTTTTTCAAGCAGGAGTTTGCTGACCTGGGCATTTAGTGTCGCTTCTTCTCTCCTCTCCCCCCTCTTGTGTCAACCCACCCACTCTCTGCGTCCGTCATCCTTTGGCTCCTGCCTTTGGTCACCTTCTTCACTTACCACCCTGGCTCTGGCAGGGTCACAGTTTTGAGCCGTCCACTTTCATGTTGATTAACTGCCCAAGAAAATGAAGAGATTGAGCACGGATACTGCGTGGTAACTTTGTTGACCTCCTTAAGCGCTTCAACCTTTCCTGGACCTCCCCACTGCTCACAGGACAGTTCTTCTGACCCTTGAGTCAGCCTTTTTGTCATCACTCAAAGATGCCTAGCCTCCTGCTCACAGCCTTGACATTAGTATTTGTAAAATTGTATCTATGTAAACTTGCATGATGAATAAATAGAAACAGTGTTAATATGTCTCACTGGCCACTTCCATGCCTCCCTCCTTCCATGTCCCTTTGTGGGGGACAGGAACAAGTAGGAGGCAGCCAGGGCAATCAAGAGACACAAATGGTATGCAGGTGCCTCATCGGTATTCCGAGCACGATAGCAACCTTTAGTTTTGCGCTGTGACAGGCTTCAACGTGCTGCTGAGAAAAGGAAATAGCTGTGTCAGCCAGAACTTTTACTCACCACGAAACTTGGTGGCTAACTATGTGGGTAAAGGCCTCTTGCAAGTCTTAGGAAAGAGTCTGGAGGAACCAGGGCTTGGGGATTTTGGGAGTGGCTGGGGGCTTCCAAGATGGTGCTAGTGGTAAAGAACCCACCTGCCAATGTAGAAGACCAAAGAGATGTGAGTTTGATCCCTGGGTCAGGAAGATCCCCTGGAAGAGGGCATGGCAACCCACCCCAGTATTCTTCTCTGGAGGATCTCCTGTACAGAGCAGCCTGGTGGGCTACAGTCCATAGGGTGCCAAAGAGTCAGGCACAACTGAAGCAACTTAGCATGCAGGCATAGCTAATGATACCCAATGATCTTTTATTAAAATGAGATTCTTTTAGCAGCTACGTAAGTCCTCTCACTCTGGGGGAGATTGCTGACTTTCCAAGCAATAGAATCCTCCTTTACTCTGGGGGTCAACTAAGAGAACAAAACTTTCTTTAGGCTGGGTACCCCCTACCATGAGTGACCTAAAGCTTGAGAAAATAAAAGCTGACGGATTTTAATACCATCACAATTGCAAAAGAACAATTTGAGCCCAATTAAGTCATTTTCTAAGCTATGCAGTTTTTCTTTACAAGAGAACTTCCTTATGATTATTAATGAATGCGTGACATCGGTAGACACCCCTGATGTTTGCAGACTTGGGCCGTGGCAGAGGGCAAGATGAATTTTCGGGGCTTTCTCACCACTATTGTCCTCTGAGATAAGACTCTAGGGCCAGTTGACGATTAGAGCCACACAACTTGTTGTCTTTGCTATCCTACTCTTCATTGCTGACCAAAAAGCGGTCACAGTGCTAGGTATGCCTGAGCTGAGTAAAGATGGGCAAAACTGTACATTTTTTGTATTTAAATTTCAACACACTTCTGTGTCTCAATAGATATAAGCAAGAGAAGTTTTCCCACTGAACAAGGTGTCGTAGTTCTTGCAAGGCTTAAAATTTTCTTACCCCATGGTATCCAGTTGGAGTGTTCAAAGAATGACTCACTCCCAACACTGCTTCAAGGGGGTCTGTTCATTACAGATCCAGTTCTGAGGTTCAAGGCAAGATATTTGCAAATTGCTACCCATAATGCACAACTAACCCCTAAGCTAATTTTTTTTTCAGTCCATTTTACGATGTAGGATTATGTTGATGTTATGAAATTTTAAAAATGAAAATTCTTGCCTGCTGCACAACAGTGCTCAAGGAAAACCCAGGAAAATTGAGCCTTCCTCATTAGATATTCAGATGAACAATCCAGGCACAGCTGAAGAAAGTTGAAAAGGAAAAAAAAAAAACAATAAAATAAATTCCTAAACAGTCTTTGATTATGATTCTCCTAAGATTAAAAAAATACATAGCTGCTGCTTCCTTTCTGATGGAGTTTACGGAAATACACACGTAAATGGAATGCCACTCTCTATTGGCCAAAAGAAGACAAGTGCCCCATGAGGTAGTGTTTCTCTTTCAATGGAAGTGCTCAGGCAGACTCTGCATACCATTATCAGAGATGTTGTGATGAGGTGGAATAAATGACCCCTGAAAACTCCAAAATTCTATAGAACTACAGCTTTAGTAACATTCTCTTACTTGAGGACAGTAAAGAAAGAGGAATTAATATTTAGGGGGCACCTGCTAAGAAGCACTTACCTTCCTTACAGCGTGAAGCACGGGCTTATCCCCAATTAGTGTTGGAGATTTTAATATTGTTTAAAAAGAATACAAGAAAATACCTTAAATTTACCTTCTGAAGAGTTTCCACCTGCACTACATTGTTTGGGTCTCTGGTAACTGTGGGAGATGTCGAGGGAAGATGTCTCTGTTCCCATTTGTAGATGGAGATATGCATCAGAGAGGCTGTGTAACTGGCCTCTGGGCACTCAACTAGATCAGTGAGAAGTTCCCTAATCTTCTTTAAAGTTTATTTATTTTTCTTTTTAATTGGGGGATAATTGCTTTACAATGTTGTGTTGGTTTCTGCCGTACAGCAGTGTGAATCAGCTGGAAGTATATATTGAGCAAGATCAACAGGGTGGCCAATGAGCACAATCCATGAGGTTACTGATGTCCATAGTAGCTTCATAATTAAGAAGCTGAGTGTGCCTGTTGCCAACTTTCTCACCTGTCAATAGAAAAGAAATAATACCACCCCATCTGTTACAAAGGTTGATTGAAAATATCTTCAAGGTAAGCAGTAATTTAGTTACAGTTTTAATTGTGATTATGATGTATATGGGGGTGCAGGATACAACCTTTATGTGTCATAACAGTTGTCAAACAGTTGGTAGTTTATAATAGAGTTCAATATGCTAATGCAATTTCACTCACAGTTTAAACATTTCTGCTTATTCAATTTGTTCATTTGGTCTCTACTGATGAAAATGCCTCCAAAACATAAAGTAGAAAGGATAATTTTGAAAAGGCCATAGTTCCACAATAGTTTATTAATAATTTGGTAGATTTTCACTAGATACTGTTTTACAAATGGCTTAGTTATATCATTTATAGTTTAATCATTTTATATTTTAACTATTACATTGTTTTACAAAACTGTTTTTAATGACCACATATAATTCCACCAAAGTGATTAAACAGTTTTCTAACTGGTAGGCATTTAGGTTAAAAAACATTATAGGTAAGGTTTTTGGGCATCTATCTAACAGACATTAGGTAGGTAATGTTTTCTTTCATGTTTTTGTTTTTAATGAGAAAACAGGCTTAGGCAAGGCCAGGCCTGAATTTTAAGCATCTCACTACACAATATTTTCCTAGTCCATATCTCCTGTAATAACACAACATGACTTTTAACATAGAGTGTTTGCTAAAACTGGTTGCATGTATTTCACTGTCCTGAAGTCCAAAGGAAATTGACCATAATATATATATATATTTTTTTACCGACAGCTTTCTATAAATTTTTACTTACGATTAGATAAAAAAATTAAAATTCAAAGGTAATAAGGGATTGCTTTGTGACCCAAATAAAACATACCTAAACTCTAAGGGTGCCTTAGCGTGGATCTGGACTTAACCAATGACTGACACTCAGCATTCGATAGCCTTGGGCTTCAAATGGGGTATGGACTTCTATGGGAATCTAGGACTTCCATTAACTTTATTTATTTTTTATTTATTTATTTATTTATTTTATTTTATTTTATTTTTAAACTTTACATAATTGTATTAGTTTTGCCAAATATCAAAATGAATCCACCACAGGTATACATGTGTTCCCCATCCTGAACCCTCCTCCCTCCTCCCTCCCCATACCATCCCTCTGGGTCGTCCTGGTGCACTAGCCCCAAGCATCCAGTATGGTGCATCGAACCTGGACTTGCAACTCATTTCATACATGATATTTTACATGTTTCAATGCTATTCTCCCAAATCTTCCCACCCTCTCCCTCTCCCACAGAGTCCATAAGACTGTTCTATACATCAGTGTCTCTCTTGCTGTCTCATACACAGGGTTATTGTTACCATCTTTTTAAATTCCATATATATGCATTAGTATACTGTATTGGTGTTTTTCCTTCTGGCTTACTTCACTCTGTATAATAGGCTGCAGTTTCATCCACCTCATTAGAACTGATTCCTTGCACTAGACGGTAGCTTCAGGTGCTTCCATTGTGTTTTTATTTATGATGTATTAATACTTTTACTAAAGCCTCTTGATGAAAGTGGAAGAGGAGAGTGAAAAAGTTGGCTTAAAACTCAACATTCAGAAAACAAAGATCATGACATCCAGTCCCATCACTTCTTGGGAAATAGATGGGTAAACAGTGTCAGACTTTATTTTTTGGGGCCCCAAAATCACTGCAGATGGTGACTGCAGCCATGAAATTAAAAGACGCTTACTCCTTGGAAGGAAACTTTTGACCAACCTAGATAGCACATTCAAAAGCAGAGACATTACTTTGCCAACAGTGGTCTGTCTAGTCAAGGATATGGTTTTTCCTGTGGTCATATATGGATGTGAGAGTTGGACTGTGAAGAAGGCTGAGTGCCAAAGAATTGATGCTTTTGAACTGTGGTGTTGGAGAAGACTCTTGAGAGTCCCTTGGACTGCAAGGAGATCCAACCAGTCCATTCTGAAGGAGATCAGCCCTGGGATTTCTTTGGAAGGAATTATGCTAAAGCTGAAACTCCAGTACTTTGGCCACCTCATGTGAGGAGTTGACTCATTGGAAAAGACTCTGATGCTGGGAGGGATTGGGGGCAGGAGGAGAAGGGGACGACAGAGAATGAGATGGCTGGATGGCATCACTGACTCGATGGACGTGAGTCTGAGTGAACTCCAGGAGTTGGTGATGGACAGGGAGGCCTGGCGTGCTGCGATTCATGGGGTCACAGAGAGTCAGACACGACTGAGCGACTGAACTGAACTGAATACTTTTAAGCCTGAAAGAGATGAGGGACAGCAATTTTAACCTGGAAAGTGAACCAAGGACAGTCTTCTCTGAAGGCTAATAAATGTCCCTTTTTAAAAACATGGAATACTTAGTTAATTTAAACGATCACATCTGTGAGTCAGAATACATCTGGCCTTGCAGAAAACAGCCGGGGCCAGAAGTCAAGCTGGTGAAGGCTGAATCCATTGTAGCAGGGAGATAATTGGTCTCAGAAGAAAAGGCTTCCAAAAGCTCGGCTATTCAACATGACTTCAAGGAGTGTCTCTGGGGGAAGACTGATCTTGACATGCCATTCTTCTTTCTGTGGTGTCCTCTGACAGTGTGTGAAGACGATGACAGGTATCAGGGGAGTCGAGAGAGAAGCTCCCAGAGTGTTTGCAGGAGATTCATTCCTGTGGCAGGCAAAGTCGATCAAGATGTGGACTCTTTGTTCAGTCCACTGGCTTCAAGGCAAGCTCCAACTCTGAGCAGAGGAGTAAGACCTCTGAAGGTGGCATGCCTCTTGCAGAGGCATGAAATGGTTTAGGGAAAGGGTGAATGTTTAGTCCGTCCTCTGTGCTAGAGTTTCCCCATCCGTGGGCTTAGAAGCTTTGGGAAATGAAGTGATGACTGTCAATGATGGATTTTTTTTTTTCCCCCATCAAGAGTGAGTCTTGTGTGCAAAAAATATGATTTAAGGGTGACGTTGGTTTTAAATATTAATATTTAGTTGAATAAAGTTGCTCAAGTAAAACCTGAGTTTTTCCTTAAGCTTCTAAATCTTATTCAATAAAGGGTATGTTTTTTGGGAACTTTTATTAATCTTTGGTACCATTTGCAGACTTAGATCATTAACCTTTTAATAATTTAAACTGTGTTTATAAGTTTAATATTACTGACTTTCTTTTTAATCAGATTAACAAAGTTTCCCAAACTCAAGTGATACTTATGTCTAATAATAAATTTACTTTATGAATAAAGTGAATCTTAAGAGCAGTGTTTCTCAAAGTGTTGTTCCTGGGCCAGCAGTGTCAGCATCACCTGAGAATTTGTTAAAAATGCAAATTCCCAGATTCTACCCCAGATCTACCGAATGAGGAACTGGTCTGGTAAGCTCTCCAGGGGATTCTGAAGGGTGGGAATGTTTGAGGACCAGTGCCTTAAATGTCCCTATGTTATATGCAAATTTATAAGATTTTTGGTTAATATCATGTCCAAATTGATCCTTTAATCAAAATCATGACTTATTTTGCATTGTTGTTCTTGTTCAGTTGTTAAGTCATGTATGACTCTTTGCAGCCCTGTGAACTGCAAAATGCCAGGCTTCCCTGTCCTTCACTGTCTCCCAGAGTTTGCTCAAACTCATGTCCATTGAGTTGGTGATGCCAACCAACCATCTCATCCTCTGCCTTCCCCTTCTTCTCCTATCCTCAATCTTTCCCAGCATCAGGGTCTTTTCCAATGAGTCAGCTCTTTGCATTCAGTTCAGTTCAGTCACTCAGTTGTGTCCAACTCTTTGCGACCCCATGAATCGCAGAACACCAGGCCTCCCTGTCCATCACCAACTCCTGGAGTTCACTCAGACTCACGTCCATTGAGTCAGCGATGCCATCCAGCCATCTCATCCGCTGTCGTCCCCTTCTCCTCCTGCCCCCGATCCCTCCCAGCATCAGAGTCTTTTCCAATGAGTCAATTCTTCGCATGAGGTGGCCAAATAGGACAGCCTAATATGTCAAATTCTCTTATACGTTATCAGTACCTAAAATATCTCATATATAGGTTAGTTCTAAATCTAACATGAAAAATATCCTAAGAGGTATGATTTAGTTCTTCCCAGAGAATATACTGTCTAACAAAACAATTGCAGTTTTGCTTACCATGGGAATTAAGTTTTAAATTATATGTTATTAGCTCTTGGAGGTTGCTAATTGACCAAAGGTTTTGGTTGGCTGTGTGATCAGAAACTGGTGACATTTAAGGTAACCTTCCTTTTATAGTCATTATGATGTAGAGCCCACAATTTCATGAAGGGAGTGATCACCTTTATCCACCACCTTGGGGATGAGATACTCATTCCCTGAATTTCAAGGGAGACTGAAGTCCACAGCCTCTACCCGTGTAATCCATAGTGCTTAGCTTTGGCTAATCTATGTATTATTTATTTATTTATTTTTAGATGTCTTTGATTTTATGATTAATTTTCAGTACATTTTGCTTAGTCACATTTAACAGACACACACATGTTAACAAGATATGTTATTAAATTCAACTGTCCAGACATCAGGGAAAAACATTTTAGTGAGTTTATGTAATTTTCACGTGAAACATTATACATTTCCAATTTTGACTAATTATTTCCACATTTATTTGCCAAAGAACAAAACACATAGACAATTTGGGATTAGATTATAGTAACGCCAGTGATGTACCATATAAGGGGAAACCGCTGTGCACACACAGGGAGAAACTATGAACGGTACTTAGGGTGGACTGCGGTCACGTTCATGTCTGGAGGTGGCAAACTGATGGCAGAGGTCTTCACTGGTTTTATCTGACATGTTAAAGGCATGATCTTTTCATGTAAGACTAGATGGTTTACAGCTCTCAACAATATGGCATCTTAACCTGTGCTCCATCACTTTGTTTCTAGGAACTTCCTTCCAGAACTGAGTTAATTCTGCTGGACCCGTGCCAGATGTCTGTTCCAGTTCTGCAGCCATGACCAGAAAATGGTCTTGGGCAGAGACTGTTGAACCGCCATGGGGAGACACAAGTATATCAACTGAGGCACCAGGGTCACAACCGCTATTGCTGGGCTTGACTCTACTCTTCTGGAGCAGTTGTTCTCACCTTAAATGCCACTATGGTTTTTGTTACATTTGTCAACACTATCAAAGCTTTCTTCTCTCCTGAGTCTGTACTTCCAAAATACGGTTCTTCCACTGGGCTGATGTGTAATAAGGGCCCTTAAACACACTCAGTGGTTTCTTGAAAGTTTTCATTTTGGAATCAACTTTTTCATTCTCATCTGCTTTGGTAGTAGGTTCCATTATGTTACCCTTTTTAGGAAGAGTTGTATGTTCTTCATTAGAAATTGTTGCCAAGGTATCTTTGCCATCACTTTCTGTATCTTCTTGAAGCTTTATCCTCACTGGCAATAGGCCCATTTTCACACAACGGTGTTTGGAAATCATCATCTACAAGTGGTGGGTAGCTATACTTGAAAGGATCAGTTCCACCCATGTGAGAAGGCAGGTGTTCTACACTGACATAGTCTTGGATGTCATTTTTACTTGTAAACTTCAACAAACTCACTGCTTCTGGACCAAGCCAGGTTTTCACAATTTTGAAAGCAGCATTCATTATCCAAGGCATATCAAAGATCACTATTTTTGAGAGGTATTTAGAGTAATAAACCTTAAAGCAGTTGATGATAAAGCATACAAATCCATGTCTATGTTATTTAGTCCAGTCTCTGACAGGTCAGACATCATTGTAACTGGCTTCCCATTTGCTCTCTTAGCATACCATTCCAACCAGAATGCAATAAGCTTCTTTTTGTCCAACACGGTCTTATGGTCTTTTATATGGTACTTCACCCTGATCCAGAATAACTTGTTGCCTTCTTTTGTCATAACCATGGAGATAAATGCCACCAATTTCCAATAGCCACCTGGGAATGGAGGCTTCGGTCAGGTCGTTGACAGCCATTTCTTTCCTCCACTGAAAACTCTCATCAAGCATCTTCAGTGTTTCATCAATGACATTATGCCTCCAAGCCAAGTAACTTTCAACCCAGTTATCATCTTGCTGTAGCCTTTCAACATCACGTGAATCATACTTATCTGACTTATCTGTCACATACTCAGCTTCAAACCTCCGTCGAACCTCAGAGATGAGCTTGGCTTTATTCTGGGCTTGATACTCAGCAATAGTCGTGGTCGTGGACATGATCAGAGTTAGCTTTGCTCCTTTCCACAGCTGCGGTCTGAATATCTCAGCACTGGGCAAGCTGGCCAGGAGGTAAAGAGGGAAGGGCGGGAGGTCTATTATTTATTTCTATTCTGAATTCTTGCTTTTCCTATCTGTCCCCTCTGACAACTGACCTGCATTTTTTAAATGGCTCCTGAATGAATTTACTGTATCACAAAATTGACTTGGATGTCACTTTTCTTCAGAGGTTACTTCCATGACAAAGACAAGGGGTCTGTAAAACCTTATGCACCTTACATGTGGTCAGTGAATTATAAGTATTTGGTTTTGTGCACCTGCAGTTACTTTACAGTCAAGTGGACTGGCTGTTGTACTTAGAAAATACAGCATTGAGCATTACTTGAGCATTACTGATTTTATTGTAGCTTTTGGTCATTATGTATTATTTTCATCTGTAGGAGCTAAACATACAGCTGAATGGAAATAGTCATAGTCATTTTCTGTTAAAAGTGTCCTCATTTGGGAAAAGCACCATAAGCAAATAAAAGGAGAGGTGCTTGATGCAAAATGCATTTAGTTATCTGTCCTATTAATTATGATCCAAGAGCAACATATTTTCTGCCAAAATGAAGTAGTTTGGGCATAGAGGCTGAAAATATATAGTGAATTTTGCTATAATACATAAGTCTAAAGGTGATTCTGCTAACATCAAGAGTATATATTTAGAATGGATTTCCAGTGGGGTGTTGCAGATATAATTCTGTCTAGCTTGAGTAATTTCCTATTTCTATTTCTGTGAACAAACTATCTACTTGTCAACGTCTCCGCGACCACCACTGCCAGGCATCTTGCATGTGTCGCAGGTGCCCCAACTGGTCTCCCTGCCCCACCCTCACCACTGCCTTTGCCCATTGACGTGGCTTCCATAGAAATCCCACAAAGCTCTCAAAATCACATCACATCACTCTTTTGCCCCAAACCCTCCAGTGCCTTGCCATCTCTTTCTGAGGAAGAGATCTTTACAATGGCTGCCAGGGGGCAGCTCAGAGGCTAAAGAATCTGCCTGCAATGCAGGAAACCTGGGTTCGATCCCTGGGCCAGGTTGGGAAGATTCCCCTGGAGAAGGGAATGGCTACCCACCCACTCCAGTATTCTTGCCCAGAGAATTGCATGGACAGAGGAGCCTGGCGGGCTACAGTCTATGAGGTCACAGAGAGTCAGACGTGACTGAGCAACTAACACTGACTTTTCAGGGCCCTCTGTGATGTGACTTTCGTTCTGTCTGACCTCACTGCCACTTTTCTAGCCACTTGAATGCTTTGCTAAACACAATCGTGTTTTCTTGTTTTGCCTCAAGGCTTTTGAATTTGCAGTTTCGTCTGCTGAAAGTAGATCTGCCCCTGGTGTTGATGTGATTCCTCACTGTCTTAACAACTTTGCTCAAATGTTACCTCTTTGACGAAGCCCATCCCATCCGCCTAATTAAAAAGGCAAAGTCTGCCTTTGTACTACCTTGCCCCCTTTCCTGCTCTGATTTATTTTTTTTTTCATGAAGATACTCACCACCTTTTAATCACCTGATTATCTGTCTTCTCCCTGATGAATGTAAACTGAGGCAGGATTTTTTTCTCTGCTGTATCCCCTGTGTTTGAAATGATGGCAGCACCCACAGTCAGCCCTCAATAAGTAGTAGTCGAGTGAAATAAATAAATGGGCTGGAAAAGGGAGAAGAGATCTCTTTATTATGCATCCTCATCAACTTCCACTGGTGGTCCCAGAATATATTTATACAAATTGTGGCCCTGGTCCTCTCTGGAGGAATGCATCTCCCAGTGGCTGTGTTGTGAATAGCTATTGTAGAGAGCTGTAGAAACTGTCTTTCAAGAGCTAGAGTGAGTCAAAAACAGAGTGGAGTATCAGAACTTCCTATGCACAGGAGGAATATCGCTCTCCCCGCTCATAAATCCCCCCTGTAATTGCCTCAGAATTTGTGCAAATGTCACTGTCTCTCCATGGCCTGCCATTCCTCACCCCATACTCAGCCCATCCCCAAGCCTAGAACATCAGGGACAGGCAGGTAGGGGCCTAGCTCTGCCACTCATTCCTCATAGGGGCATTCACAGTCATGGCAGTCTAACGTTGTGGACTTGTTGTCCAATCTTCCTGTTGGTTTTGGCTAATGATACAGTTTAGGCCAAAACATATTTCTTACCTATGCCTTGGTAGTATCTATTCTTTCAGCTCCACACTTGCTTTTGCTTCGTGCTGGGATTGGAAGACTGCAACTGTTTACCAAGCCGTCTTTGCCAGCTGTCTAAAAGGAGTGCAGCTCCAGTTTTAACACTTAGGACTCATGTGGTTCCATCAAAGTAGCAGTCTGTGTGGGCTCACAAGAGTCTGTCCGGGAGCAGTAGTGGTTTCCTGATCCTAGATGAGCAACAATTCTCTTTTTCCCTCTTCCAACACCCCTCCCATCAGCCTTAGAAATTCCAGCTCCTCTGTAACCAGGGTCGTTTCTCAACATTGCTCTGTTTGAAATATGGAGTGTGTTTTCCTGTTTCTGGTTGGATGCTGATGAACTATTCAAATCCTAAACGTATGATTTTTTCCTCTGCTTTCCAAGTGCACAGATCACAACAATATGGCTAGTCTATAAAATCTGAGAATCACAAAGAGAATCTTGTTGACAGGTTAACTAGAAGTGGGGTGTCCTATGTGATCGGTTAGGGGTGCATATTTGGTTTTCTCTTTGCTCCTAAGTAGGAAGCAGGGTCAAAAATTGGGGGAGCTGTCAGCTTTAAGGCTTGGACATTTGGGGCTGATTATTACAAAGTTATTGTTTGGCCTCCTTAGTTGTTACTAGAGGTAGCAGTCTGACTTCCTGCAAGGCTGATTTATAGTAGCCTTGATTTCCAGGGCTGGTGATTATAGAGGGTTAGTTTCCTGGGCAGGCTGCTGCCGGTCCTGGGTCAGAGTTCTATTTTGATATATGGCCTGGCCACTGTTTCTTTATGTGGTCAGTCCCTCAGAGTTAAAGGTCTTGTGGAATCCTCACTTTCCTGCTGAATTCAGAGAAGCTTGTTGGATCTGGGCCAAAGCTACAATCTTGGGTTAAAGGGAAGAATGGCTGTCTCGGGCCTTTTAAGCACTTTGAGTCAGGTCATGAGCCCCAGAACAGAGTGGAGGCTGAAATCAAGAGACAGATTTGATATCTCACCCTAATGCCAGAAACTCAGAATCGCCTGATCAGCCAGCCTACTTTCTTGAGAAGTAGACTCCTCATTCAAATCTAGGGAAATCTGGACAGTTGAATTTTAAAAGCTACAAAAATTGGCAGTGTGTTTATTTTCCAGATAACTTTTTTTTTTTTTTTTTTTTTTAGAATTATATTTTGAGGTGTTTGCTCAGACTTCCAACAACCCCTGAACAATACTGAGTACATTTGATCTCTTTGTTAATTTTGGTTTACATTTAAAAGTCTTACAAGAAAGTCCCCAAAGGAGAGTTAACAACTGCATGAACAGCAATCACACATATTGCTTGCTGGGTGTTCCAGCCTGTCTGGAATGGGGCCCCAGCAATGCTCTTTGCATGACGTAATTATAAATGAAAATACATCTGTGGTGAACAAAAGCATTTCATCCCATGCAATTGATCTTGCATTACATCTCCTTCAGTGGAGAAGTCACGGTTTGTTAAAAATACAATATATTTTCCGCTAAAAAATTCATTGCTTCTACAACTGATTTTCTATTTTGTCAGACCAGTTCCTGGTTTCCTCTTGAAATCACTTCATAGCAGTGGACACAGGATGGGAGAAAGAGAACATGACAGAGTTATTACACAAACCCGTTGGCTGTGGCAGAGGGCCAGAATGAAACCTAAACACAGTCTCGTTTCCAGATAACACTGCAAAGCTATCAAGTAGCACCTGCCTTTCTCCCCCTGCCTCTTGTTTTCTGTCTTAAAATGATCTAGATCACTCTCACTTTGGTAGAAAACAACATCTGAATCCAGGAACCTTCTTTTTTATTGGCAACTTTTATCGATTCTCTAAAATGTCTTTGGCTGGACCGACTGTTCTCAGCTTCTGTCTTTTGTGATGATGACATAGCACTGGCTCACGTGTTTAAGCCGCCCGCCCAGGTTTTTTCCCCTTCTTGGAGACAAAGAAGTGTTGCCGTCATTTGATATCCTTGAAGCAGAAGCAAGAGCTTCAAAGGACGCCCAGGAGAGTCATAGGAACAGGCTTCCCAGCTGCTTCCTGAATGATGCATTTCATGTAAATTCCTTCCAAAAAACATTGGCATCCCAGGCAAAAGGCCCCACGAAATCTGTATCTGGAGGCTGCATGCCTTAAAGAATCTTTTTTTAAGTCTGTGTTTGCTGGGAGTATACGTTTTAGGTTGATCCTTTAGCTATGCCTTTGAATTCTCAGACACACTTGGGGTACACTGAAATGCCCAGACAGATGCATATGCCCCTATTTCCTGGACATTCAGCATGTTCAGACTGTGTGAAGATCAGTTTGTAATGGGAAGATTTTTCAGCCTGCCTCTGTAGTCAATGATATACTCCATCTTTACTAGGTTGGAATGGAGAAGGCAATAGCAACCCACTCCAGTACTCTTGCCTGGAAAATCCCATGGACGGAGGTGCCTGGTGGGCTGCAGTCCTTAGGGTTGCTAAGAGTCGGACACGACTGAGCAGCGTCACTTTCACTTTTCACTTTCATGCATTGGAGAAGGAAATGGCAACCCACTCCAGTGTTCTTGCCTGGAGAATCTCAGGGATGGGGGAGCCTGGTGGGCTGCCATCTCTGGGGTTGCAGAGTTGGAAACGACTGAAGCGACTTAGCAGCAGCAGCAGCAGTGTAAAAATGGTTGTTTCAAGGGGCCTCTTAGGAGAAAAGCCATTTTACTGTAGGCTTTCCAGATAGGTCAAATAGTAAAGAATCCACCTGTAATGTGGGAGACCTGGGTTCAATCCCTGGGTCGTGAAGATCCCCTGGAGAAGGAAATGGCAGCCCATTTCAGTATTCTCACCTGGAGAATTCCATGGATAGAGGAGCCTGGTGAGCTGCAGTTCATGGGGTCGCAAACAGTTGGACACGACTGAGTGTCTAACACTTCAACACACTTCCCTATCCTTTTCCAGACTTGTTTTCCATGTGAACCACATAGCATGGGTGTGGTTATTTCTATAGGAGCGATCCATTCATTGCCCACTGAAGCTGCCTCTAGTTTTAATGAGTAGAGAAAAGGCTTTTCTTTTGACACTTTAAGCCATACGTAGGATGCAACCTCTGAAGGGTGTTTTTGTTTTTAAGTGATTTGGTTAAAACAAATTTAATTTGGGGAAGCATGCACAAGAAATATTTTAGACTGGCTTCCATCATGACCTCCTTGGTAACCCAAGTCCCCTTGCCTTCCAGCTCCCCTTGCCTTCTCCTCCACCTTAAATACAAAGAGAGACTACTGCTCCAACACCCAGGGGGCTGCATCTTGCTTTGAAGGATGCAGCAGAATGCTCAGGCTGCCAAATTCCTGATGACCAGAGAGGTCTTGCTAGGGACCAATATAAGTTGGCAAGCGCATAAGCTTCATTGGGCTATTTCAAAGTTCATACAGCTTTAGCGCTAATCCTCTTAACATATTAAGCTGAGTAACTCACAGACTATGATGGCAGTGGCATAAAGGCCCCTTCTATTTTGATTTACATTTCTCTGCATGCTAGCATGCCAGTCAATTCACTCTCCCCTCCAAATGCCTTCTTCACCGTGCCCTGCCCCAAGATGGTGGAAATTATTTGTAGCCCAAACTGCTTGGGCTAATTTATTTGAAGATCTTATATAACACTATTTTCCCAAAACCTTGGAACACTTACAAGTATATTGGCTTAGTGATTGGGTTTTTGTTTTTTTTTTCCCCCTTCTGCAAAGGATAACATCTTGGCTGTATACAAGGTAAGCATTTCCAGTATGAATGTTTAATGAAGATGAAGTCAGCATGCAGCTTGCTGTTTATTTTGCTTTCTAATAAACTCAGACTCAGCAATAGTCTTATTACTGATGTGACTCCTTGCAACGATTTTTCAGCTGCTGTATGCTCAGAAGGAATTTCCTTCAACATTACCATGCTTATGATAAATTTAACTACACAAAGTATGAAGATGTCAAGGTGGTGAAGAAGCTAAACATAACCCCTAAGAACTTTTTTTTTAAAACCTCCAAACACCATGTGTGTGTTCATATATGACAGAAACAGAGCCAGAAAGAGTAAACTCTGAGGTTTTCCAAATGTATTTCAGATTCCAAATGGGTCTTATGTGGATGCTACCAGGGGGGGAAAAAAAAAAATCCATCACTGGTGGAATAAAAATGCTTGTGTGAAAAAAGAGTTAGAAACCCAGAGGAAAACAGGCTGTTGAAAACCTAGAAACACTACAAGAGTCTAAGAAATGTCAAAAAGAACTCAGCATAGAACACAGTCCAGAGATTATACCCCAGTCCCAGCTGAGTTGCGAGCTGGTTGTGCTTCCTCAGACAAGATGCTTTGCCCTCTGGCTTGAGTTTACTGTCTTGTAAAATGTCCAGGTGTCACTAGTATGACCCTAAGGTACCTTTAGGGGCTTCCCAGGTGGTTCAGTTGTAAAGAATCTGCCTGCCAATATAAGAGATACAGGTTTGATCCCTGAGTGGGGAAGATCACCTGGAGAAGGAAATGACAACTTAAAAACTGGATGCTAACACTGTGACAATGAGGACCATTCACTGAGGACATATATCCAGTTGACTGTAAGCATATCTTTTCTAGAATCCTGTAAGTCACCCACAAAGGCAAGTATTACAAGGTCCATTTTAAAGTCGTAAAAATACAGCTTGGAGAATAATCTGGCCAAAGTCACATTGATTATAAACGGAGGATTTGGGATCCACACTCAAGTTTTCCTGACTTCACAGCCCCTTTGCTTTTTGGTTTTGCTGCCTTTTCAAAGCTGGCAGAAATGCTAGTGGGCTTTGATGAGCATGGAGAAGTAGCCACAACCATCTCCTTTCCTCACCTTTCCCCTCTGGTATCATAAATGATACTTGCTTGGATGCTGAGACAGATTACAGAAATAAAGTCCACATTTGTTCAGATTCAATAGACAGCTTTTGGTTGAAAGGAAGGAACACAGAAATGGAAGGTGAAGTCTTGGATTATGTGTTACTGTTTAAAAACCCGCTGATTTTTAGACCTGTGGAAAAGCAGAAACAAGAATAAATGGAAATCCAGTCATTTAAAAGCAAATTTAAAATCTTGTCAAAAGGATGAGAAATTCCATATGTTGCTGGAAACTCTTCCAACCTCAAATAGGCACCCCAAATTGTCTGATGACCAAGATACTCAGTGTCTGTGTTGGAAAATGAAAGTATCATGGTTCAGAACACAGTCATGAGTTCTGCTGTCTCTGGTAATGAAACTAATTCTATAAGGTGAATGGATGGGAGTAATTGGTACATTGCTAGCCTGAGAAACACCAAATAAATAGATCATGAGGTGGGAGGACCACTTAGCTTTTTAAAGAGATGATGCCATATGGAAGACCATTGGCCTTGGAGTTAGATGAGTTCCTGTTACAGCTCAGGGTGTGGTAGTAGGAAGATACCTATCCTTCCTGTGTCTGGGTATTCGTACCTATGAAATGAGACTGGTAATACCTGCCTCAGAAGATGCAGTGTGGTAATATATACAAATGCACTTACAGTCACTGGCACATGGTGGAAACTCAAAAATATAATCTATCTTTATCTTCCCTTTCTGTTTTACTCAAATCCCTCATTTCACAGTTGAATTCAGCTTATACTAGGGAAGAGTCAATGGAAGCAAAATAGCTGTTCACCATCTTTGTCTTGATGGTCTTTCAAATGCCTATGGATGTACAATTTATTCTTGAGTCTCAGATGTGTCTTCCCCACTCCAAAACGTTGTGCAGATGCTGATAAATCTTATTTTCATTTTTGAGCATTTTCTCAAACTTCTCATGTATCACTGGTCTGGAGAGACAATATAATTATTAAAAATATAGCAAGAGCATTGACTATTGAGTCAGATTGCTGGATTTAAATCTCATATTCAACATCTAAAATTCCTGTGATCGGGAGAAACATGCTTACCTCTCTATGACTCAGGTTTCTCATTTGTAAAATTATAGTAACAGTATTATATAACTCACTTTTGAAGGCTAATACTTTAAAAATTCTTAGAAATAATACCTGGGAATACTGATACGTATTAGCTGTCACTATGATTACTATCATTAATGTATTATACTTAAGGAGAGCTTATCACTCGGGATTTTCATAGATATTCGAGCATTTTGTGCATTTAACATTTCTTTTAACTCACTGACACACTTTCACTTGCATATGCCTTTATTTACATATGGGTATCTAGGCGTCTTACATAGAGTTACTCTGTGTATTGTTTTAGTGCATCTTATACTTTCTGTTTTGATTCATCTTTCAGATATATAAGTGGACCTAGTTCGTTTATTTTTGAGTTCTATAAATCTTTATAGGCATATAGCTTCTTTTTATGTTTTCCCTTCAATGTCCATTTAAGTTAATTTAGCCTTTTCCCTTCCCCAACAAAGCTGTGGTGAACAACCTTAAATATATAATTTTGTGTATCTACTTGAAGGTTTCTCAGAGATGTGTACATAGAAATAGGATGACCTTGTTGGAAAATATATGCAGTCTTGATTTCAATTAACACTGCCAGACTGAGCATCTAGTAGAATGCTCTTTTGCTGGCCTAGGTTAAACTGATAAATTTCTGGTCTTATGGTTGCAGACTCTTTACCATGAGTGCCACCCGGGAAGCCCAGGAATTCCTTATGTATCCTCAATATGAATCATTTGTCACTTATGCACACTGACAAGCACTGTTGTAAGCCATTAGTAGCACAATGTTAAGGCAGACTGCTGTGATTCAAATACTGACTCCCCCATTCATTAATTTTGTGACCTTGCTCAAATTCCTTAACCTCGCTGAGGTTTAGTTTCCTCATCTATAAATTAGAGTGGTAACTGACTACCTTCAGGGAGAACTATGAGGACTAATTGAGTCAAAGCATACAAACCATTTAGACTAGAACATGGCACAGAAAGGGCTGGTTGTCTTTTGGAAATTTTAATATGCCAAATACAGCAATTTTTACTTTTTTTTCACTCTATTCTAATGATTTGACCCTACCCTTATGCTCATTCAATTCCCCTCATGCTCCTTCATGAAACTGTGTGCTGTTAGGTCAAGAACCATGTCTTGGTAGATTTTTGTTTCCAATAAATGGCCTATCCCATATAGGAAGTATCAATTTCACGTTTGTAGAACAAATGACTGGATGGATGCTTCTGGTGCATGTCACCTCTCTTGTTAGTAAAGTCCCCTTTCATTTCCTTAAGGTATAGTTGGTGCCATTGAAGGGTGAGTTCCTTTCCTCCAGTAGCATTGTGATGAAATCTACGGAGAGACCCCCTTTGGGGACTTATGTTACTTACTAATAGCTGAATTTTTGAGACAAGAGTTCCTAATATATTTAAAAACTGACTTCAACAGAAGAGCTGCTTTTCACTTTCCATTACAACTGCAAACTGGAAAAACATTTATTCCAGTTCCATCATGTGGGTCAGTTTTTGAACTTTAGGTGTCCCTGTGGTATATGAATGTAAAGACATGACTGATATCTTGGTAAAAATCTCTTCATAAAGTCCAAAGAGACCTGCACAGAATCCAGAATGAATTGCAGATGAATTTAAGATTAGACACCCTATCCTGATTTATAATTCAGTTCTCTTAGACTTTTTGTAGTGTAAAGTTTTAGAAATATTCAGATTATCTCAAAATGGGACCTTGAATTTCAAGATTCTCTGAACTCATGTAAGAAAAATGTGTTTTTAACCTTGAAGATTTCCCTTAACTTGGCGTGGAACTTCAATTTTGATAAAAATCCATAAAGGGTAACTCATAGAACAAAAGGTAAATGATAAAATGTGTATTAATGCAATTTAAAAGAGCTGAGAGAATGCAAGGAGGAATAAAAAGGATCAGGCAAAAGGGAAGTGACATTGAATGATAATTAATAGTTTTACAAGATATTAAAACCTTAGTAGTATCTTTTTATGGAGAAGGAAATAGCAACCCACTCCAGTGTTCTTTCCTGGAGAATCCCATGGACAGAGAAGCCTGGTAGGCTGCAGTCCATGGGGTCGCACAGAGTCAGACACGACTGAAGCTACTTAGCAGCAGCAGCAGCAGCAGTATCTTTTTATGATTCATATACTACATATTTGGCTGAAACTAGCCATGAAATTAAAAGACGCTTACTCCTTGGAAGAAAAGTTATGACCAACCTAGATAGCATATTCAAAAGCAGAGACATTACTTTGCCAACAAAGGTTCATCTAGTCAAGGCTATGGTTTTTCCAGTGGTCATGTATGGATGTGAGAGTTGGACTGTGAAGAAGGCTGAGTGCCGAAGAATTGATGCTTTTGAACTGTGTTGGAGAAGACTCTTGAGAGTCCCTTGGTCTGCAAGGAGATCCAACCAGTCCATTCTGAAGGAGATCAGCCCTTGGATTTCTTTGGAAGGAATGATGCTAAAGCTGAAACTCCAGTACTTTGGCCACCTCATGTGAAGAGTTGACTCATTGGAAAAGACTCTGATGCTGGGAGGGATTGGGGGCAGGAGGAGAAGCGGGCAACAGAGGATGAGATGGCTGGATGGCATCACTGACTCGATGGACTGAGTCTGAGTGAACTCTGGGAGTTGGTGATGGACAGGGAGGCCTGGTGTGCTGTAATTCATGGGGTCACAAAGAGTCGGACATGACTGAGCAACTGAACTGAACTGATGAGACTAAATTGAAAAGAAGTAACATAGGAGCTGTGTTACATATTCTCTAAAAATTGAAAATGAAACAGAACAGATGTACAGTGAAATATTTTGCTGTCACTGTTAAGGTGTAAATATAAATTTGTGGTCATCTTGTTAATTCTCATGTAAGATTATCATTAGTGAATTTTTCTTTAATGTATTAAATTTAAGACTTTCAATGTAGCTGAGCCATAGGGAACATGGATATAATAAACACTCAAGGTTTCTTACATCTTTATTTAATCTATCAATAGCTTCTGCTCTTCTAGTGACTGTGTTTTCAACCAAGTTGCTTTAATGAATTTTGCAATTTTTAGCTAATGAGTGGCAATTAGTACTCAGTCACTAACAAATTACCTCCTCATCTAATTTCTTCTGGCTCTCCTAGATAAATCACATTAATGTAGTCTGGATATTACACTTGGATTGAATAGCAAAGTGCTGGTTCTCATTGACTATTTCCAACTGAGTCCTTTCCTCTGCTCTTCTAAGCAGAAACGTGCAGAGTCGGATCTCCTCTCATCCTTCAAGTGAATGGGCCTTCCAAGGTTTGTTAGTAACAGGTAAGGACCGGACTGAGAACACATGGACTTCCCCCAGGCTTCCCCTTTCTGTATTCATTCAGTTATTTATTCATTCCTTCAGCAAATAGGAATTGAGCGACAGCTATAGAATGCTTATTTGGTGCTAGAGACAGAGATGAACAAAATGTGGTCCTTCCCGTAGGAGACTGACAGTGAGAGACATTAAAACTGTTGCTGTGTGGTGAGTTAAGTGCTCTAGGAACTGTGGAGAAGATCTGAGAGGCAACCTCATGTATCTTAAGAGCAAAAGAAGGGAGCGAGCTGATTTTCCAGGAAGGAAGAGAAATTCGTCATTGGAGGAGACAAGACAAGACCATTCCAGGCCTGGGGAACCATGTAAACAGTGGCTCAGAGGTTTGAGACCCATATCTGGTTTGAGGAAATTTCAAATTTCTCAGTATTTTTAGGGGGAGGAGAGTGGAGATAAATGAGAGTAAGAGAATTTGGAAAGGGCCAGGATGGTGCGGGTATTGTTCATCAGGCTCAAATATCTAGACTTCATCCAGAGGACTGGAGTAGGAAATGGCAACCCACTCCAGTCTTCTTGCCTGGAAAATTCCGTGAACAGAAGAGCCTGGTGTGCTGCAGTCCATGGGGTCACACACAGTTGGACACAACAGAGTGACTGAGCATGCAATCCAGAAGATAATGAGGAACCATCCAAGGCTCCTACACAAGAGAGTAAGATGGCAGCAGGATAGAGAAGGGATGGTATGGAGACATGTCTGCAGAGAAGAGATCCAGTGAGTAAAAGTACAACTCTATAGAGAGAGATGATAGATAGAATGATAGGAGGTGGGGCTCCCGAATTTTAAGAGAGAAAAAGATTGATAGCCAAAATAAAGTGAAGGCAAGGATAGAGGGGGAGTCGACGGTATTTCCACAATGGGACTCGAGTACCTAAGTGGCATCATCCTCAAAAAAAGGAAATTGAGGGGAAACTGGGGGGGAGAGTAAAGATGAATTCCACTGGGGGTGTTTTGAGTCTCAGATCTAGCTATCAGGCATCCAGGCACACTCCGGATGTGGTATCACAGACCCAAATGTAACTTGATTTTTACAGTGTGTGTTGCAATTATAGATTCAGAGGATTAATACTAGAACTCATACCTTGCCCAGGTAGCAGGAAATGAAGTTTATCTCTTTAAAAGGGCCCCTGTTCTCTCCCTTAATATGTCCAAGAATTGCTTTGCTCTTAATTGACAATGCCTAGGTTTAAGTATGGGGGAACAAGGGGGGAAGTCACTTGTTAACTACACATTGCTCATTGAGATAAACTGTAACCGAGATGGATGCCCTTAGCTAAAGCTTGGAAACCCTGAAAGTAAGACCAACATGGAGATGTATCGCTTAGGCTTACTCCTGGACCAGGGCTTCCCAGGTGGCTCAGTGGTAAAGAATCTGTCTGCCCACACAGGAGATGTGGGTTGGTTTGATCCCTGGATCAGGAAGCTCCCCTAGAGAAGGAAATGGCAACCCACTCCAGTATCTTGCCTGGAAAAGCCCAAGGACAAACGAGCCTGGCGGGCTATAGTCCAGGGGTCACAAGAGTCAGACACAACTGAAGCGACTAAACAACAACTACTCCTAAAACATCAGCAAAGAGCTAATGACTCATTGATCAAAAGGTAGGGTCTACAAGTAAGTTTGAGGCTTTTCATTTGCTGCTATTCCCTTAGATGATGATCACTTTCTCACATTGTGATTAGTCAAAAATACATGGGAAAAAAAAAAATTGGCCCTAGTTTCCCTTAGAAACGTATAGCTCTTAAACATATCCTCCCCTGCCTTTCTACAGAGAAGAGCTCTCTCTGATGATTAGGCCATTGTCTACATTGAAGAAGGTCTTTCTCCAGTGGAGACACTCTGTTTATGATGAGGACACGTGGCCTAGAATGAAAAAGCCTTGGGTGTTCAGGTTTAGTACTGAAGTGTTGTGACCAAGTCACCTGCTCCCAAGTCCTCTCCTCTAGATGCCATCCCAGGTACTGGACTGACTCCCTGCCCCAGTGCTATAGAGTCCTCCAGGGAGGATGACTGGAGCATCCAGCAGATTCTCAGTCAAGAGTAGCTCATGATATATGAATTGGAGTCCTTGAGGTTGTGGCATTTTCCATCTGCTCCTGTAGTCATCTCCCTGGGGGTACAGTCTGACCCCACTTCCTCCCTGCGCAGAAATTCTGGGCTGGTATAAGTTCTGGGACCCAGATCATCATCTACATTATCTTCAGGACAGAGGCCAGTCTGCTGCTGCTGCTGCTAAGTCGCTTCAGTCGTGTCCAACTCTGTGCAACCCCATAGACGGCAGCCCACCAGGCTCCCCCGTCCCTGGGATTCTCCAAGCAAGAATACTGCAGTGGGTTGCCATTTCCTTCTCCAATGCATGAAAGTGAAAGTGAAGTCACTCAGTCATGTCCGACCCTCAGCGATCCCATGGATTCAGCCTTCTAGGCACCTCCGTCCATGGGATTTTCCAGGCAAGAGTACTGGAGTGGGGTGCCATTGTGGTTACTTAATCTTCCACTCTGGTAGAGTGATTATTTGTGTTTTCCCCAGATTTACATGTAGAAATCCTAGCCCTTGATCAATGATATTTGGAGGGGAGGCTGTTGGGAGGTAATTAAGGTTAGGCTAGGCCACGAGGGTAATGCCCTCATGATGAGACTAATTCTCTTAAAAAAAAAAAAAAAGACACGGCACTCTTTCTGCTCTCTGCCATCTGAGGATACAGAAGGCCATCTGCCAACTAGGAAGCAGTACAGCAGACACTGGGTCTGTAGATATCCCGGTCTTTTACTGCCAGCCTCCAGAATGGTGAGATATAAAAGTCTGTTGCTTAAGCTACTCAGACTATGGTATTTGTTACAGCAGCTGGCACTGACTGAGACACACCCCAATGGCAATACACTTCCAGGAGAACACACCTTCTTAACCCTGGTCCTTGATCTAGGCCACCCCAGCGCACTCTCAGTTTTTACTATTGCAGGAAATATGAGAAAGTCCTCAGCCTTCCACCCACTAGAAAACTCTGTGCTACTTGTGCAAATGGACAGACCCCTCCTTCGACTTCCACATATCGAAGTGAGCAGGAGTTTCTTAGACTTCACAAACACAGATAAACCCTCCAAAGGAATACTGTTATGCACATTGCCCAGGATAAACATTGCTGCTTGCCTTTTATTTATATAACTAAGTGAGACACTGGCCATCCTTGCTGCAGTAGCGAAGACAACTTGCTTCTCTTCCTCCCAGCCATATGAAAGGTTGATCTTTTTAAATTAAGACTGGGCACTGACTTCTTCAGTCTTAGAGCAAGAAGCGTACCAAATGTGGAGATCTTGAGTGAGAGCACTCAGGGCAAGGTTGCAGGTGAGAGGCTGGGAGGAGGGGACTTATGGAGGGGACAGCAGAGGAGCGGGGAGAGGGCAAGAGAAGGGAGGCAATGGGAGACGTGTGGCCAGGAGATGAGGAAGAGTTGTGCTAAGAGCCAGTGGGGAGAGTTTCCAGGAAGGAGTGGTTTGACTGAGTGTCCAATACTCAGGAATTTAAGTGAAATAAAGGCTGAAAAATGTCTCCTTTTGCACCTTGACTCAGGAGGCAAGATGGAGCCTTGCAGCAGAGTTCACAGGCTTTGTGTGCAGTGGGCTAAAATAAAGGCAGATGTCAGAGGACAACCTGAACAGGTCTCTCCTAAATATTTTGTGGGATGAACAAGGCAGGACAGGGGCCCTGAGATAGAGTAAAACAGGATCATAGCAAAGGACTAAGTGTGGCAGGGGTCTGGGAATTCCAGGCAACCAAAGTTACCCTTAGAAGTTTGGGGAAGGAGAGCAGGGGTAAGTATGAGGTGTGCCTTCTCTCCTCCAGTCTGCCTCTGCCCATGGGATAGGGCAGCTACTCCAGCCCTTGTTTAACATGGTCATGAGATGCAGAGAGAAGAGCCTGCGGATGAGGGATCAATATTGTCCTTGAAAAGAAGGGACAAAAGAGGAAGCAAAGGAAAGAATGGAGATAGGTGATCCCCCAAACATGAAGGGGACAGGCAGACAGGGAGTGCTTGTAGAGGGCTAGAAGTAAATATTGAGTTATAATGCAAGTGATTTAAGCAACACTTCGACACCTTAACTGGTTTGATGTTTTTTAAAAGTTGAATTGACTAAACTTACTTAGATCCCTTATAAGACACACATTTATTTTTTTTAATATAAATTTATTTTAATTGGAGGTTAATTACTTTACAATATTGGTTTTGCCATACATCAACATGAATCTGCCACAGGTATATACATGTTCCCCATTCTGAACCCCCCTCCCTCCACCCTCCCCATACCATCCCTCTGGGTCGTCCCAGTGCACCAGCCCCAAGCATCCAGTATCATGCATCAAACCTGGACTGGCGATTCGTTTCATATATGATATTATACATGTTTCAGTGCCATTCTCCCAAATCATCCCACCCTCTCCCTCTCCCACAGAGTCCGAAGGACTGTTCTATACATCTGAAGACACACATTTAAACAACCATAATGATCCCAAAAAAAGAAAAATGAGCCCCTCTCTATGGTTTTATTGTCTTCAGCTATTTAAGGCTTTATTGTTGTCAAAACAAGCAGTTAATTTAGTTAATTTAGCTAACCAGCCAGTTATATCAGGAGGAAAACAAGGCTTTAACAAGAGTCATGTTTCAAAATGCAAGCCCCAGGCACCAGCTGTTAGGCTGGACTTTCCACTTTTCTGTTTGTAATATTGGCATGGAAAGCCAGGGCTCCCGAGGCCTGGAATGGCAATCAAAGAAAGGCTGTTAAAATGTGAACAGTAGTTGAGGATTAGAGCAAAAGAGATAATCTTCCAATATCTTCTGCTGATACAGTGACTGTTTCTAAAACGCTTTCTACTTCATTGTATGATTTCCCATAAAATCATAGGGAGAGACAAGAGGCTGGCATGAACATTATTTAAATTTTAGAGAAGTGGAAACTAGAGCCTCAAGAAATTACATGTTTGGAGCAATTCCAGGCAACATCATGAGCAGGACCATAAACAAAGCTTGTGTTTTTCAAAATCCCATTTGTGGGCTTAATCTATTATAGCACGTGATCTCCATGGTTTTATGAAGCAATCTACCTCTAGCGGCAGGCCCCGGTGGGTGCCTGATGCTTATTTGTTGAAGATGATAATAATGATCGTGATAATAGCCATCATCTGGAATGAACAAATGGTAAGTAGCCAAAGGGAGCCCAATGAGAGAAGTGTTTATGGAATTTTATCATCAGTCATAATGGTGCAAATGGAAAAGGAATGGCAACATCAAAGAAACAACAAGATGAGGAGCAGGCCTCTCTTCATTTCAGTTTAGTTAAACTTCGATTTTTATGACACAGAAATAAATGGGAGCATGTTTTAAACTGAGTCCTTAGCAAAAAAGAAACATAAAGACAAGGAAGTGATGATAAGCTTCTCATAAACCAACTGATAAAATCCCAAGTGGGAAACACCCATCAAAACTGAATGTCTGGTATAACAATCAGCAGCTGTGAAAACTCTTCTCCCTGAGGTCATAGG